>NC_079192.1:115811546-116114046 GCF_029499605.1 Hyla sarda
AAAAATGTGGAATAAATTGTCTGTAATAATTGGCGAACCAAAAAACGTTGGATAGCACGGAGTCCGGAGGGGCGTGGCCAATCTAAGACGGCAGAGAGTTTGTCTGGATCCATTTGTAGTCCCTGGCCAGAGACCAAGTATCCTAGGAAAGGAAGAGATTGACATTCAAACAGACATTTCTCCATTTTGGCATAAAGTTGATTGTCACGAAGTCTCTGAAGAACCATGCGGACATGCTGGCGGTGTTCTTCTAGGTTGGCAGAAAAAATCAGGATATCGTCCAGATACACAACAACACAGGAATATAAGAGATCACGAAAAATTTCATTAACAAAGTCTTGGAAGACGGCAGGGGCGTTGCACAGGCCAAAGGGCATGACCAGATACTCAAAGTGTCCATCTCTAGTGTTAAATGCCGTTTTCCATTCATCCCCCTCTCTGATGCGGATGAGATTATAAGCACCTCTTAAGTCCAGTTTGGTAAAGATGTGGGCACCTTGGAGGCGATCAAAGAGTTCAGAGATGAGAGGTAGAGGGTAGCGGTTCTTTACCGTGATTTTATTAAGACCGCGGTAGTCAATGCAAGGACGTAGGGAGCCATCTTTTTTGGACACAAAGAAAAATCCGGCTCCGGCAGGAGAGGAGGATTTGCGGATAAAGCCCTTTTTTAAATTTTCCTGGATGTACTCAGACATAGCAAGAGTCTCTGGGGCGGAGAGAGGATAAATTCTGCCCCGGGGTGGAGTAGTGCCCGGGAGGAGGTCAATAGGACAGTCATAAGGCCTGTGAGGAGGTAGAGTCTCAGCTTGTTTTTTGCAGAATACATCCGCAAAGTCCATATAGGCCTTAGGGAGACCGGTTACAGGGGGAACCACAGGGTCACGGCAAGGAGTACTGGGAACCGGTTTAAGGCAGTCCTTGAAACAAGAGGTACCCCAACTCTTGATCTCCCCAGTGGACCAATCCAGGGTTGGGGAATGGTGTTGAAGCCAGGGTAGTCCAAGGAGAATTTCGGAAGTGCAATTGGGGAGGACCAAAAACTCAATTTTTTCGTGATGAGGTCCGATGCACATTAGGAGGGGCTCCGTGCGGAAACGTATGGTACAGTCCAATCTTTCATTGTTAACACAATTGATGTAGAGGGGTCTGGCGAGACTGGTCACCGGGATGTTGAACCTGTTGATGAGAGAGGCCAAAATAAAATTTCCTGCAGATCCGGAATCCAAGAAGGCCATAGTAGAGAAGGAGAAGGTAGAGGCAGATATCCGCACAGGCACAGTAAGACGTGGAGAAGCAGAGTTGACATCAAGGACTGTCTCATCTTTGTGCGGAGTCAGCGTACGTCTTTCCAGGCGGGGAGGACGGATAGGACAATCCTTCAGGAAGTGTTCGGTACCGGCACAGTACAGGCAGAGATTCTCCATGCGGCGTCGTGTCCTCTCTTGAGGTGTCAGGCGAGACCGGTCGACCTGCATAGCCTCCACGGCGGGAGGCACAGGAACGGATTGCAGGGGACCAGAGGAGAGAGGAGCCGGGGAGAAAAAACGCCTTGTGCGAACAAAGTCCATATCCTGGCGGAGCTCCTGACGCCTTTCGGAAAAACGCATGTCAATGCGAGTGGCTAGATGAATGAGTTCATGTAGGTTAGCAGGGATTTCTCGTGCGGCCAGAACATCTTTAATGTTGCTGGATAGGCCTTTTTTAAAGGTCGCGCAGAGGGCCTCATTATTCCAGGATAGTTCTGAAGCAAGAGTACGGAATTGTACGGCGTACTCGCCAACGGAAGAATTACCCTGGACCAGGTTCAACAGGGCAGTCTCAGCAGAAGAGGCTCGGGCAGGTTCCTCAAAGACACTTCGAATTTCCGAGAAGAAGGAGTGTACAGAGGCAGTGACGGGGTCATTGCGGTCCCAGAGCGGTGTGGCCCATGACAGAGCTTTTCCAGACAGAAGGCTGACTACGAAAGCCACCTTAGACCTTTCAGTAGGAAACTGGTCCGACATCATCTCCAAGTGCAGGGAACATTGAGAAAGAAAGCCACGGCAAAATTTAGAGTCCCCATCAAATTTATCCGGCAAGGATAGTCGTAGGCCAGAAGCGGCCACTCGCTGCGGAGGAGGTGCAGGAGCTGGCGGAGGAGATGATTGCTGAAGCTGTGGTAGTAGCTGCTGTAGCATCACGGTCAGTTGAGACAGCTGGTGGCCTTGTTGCGCTATCTGTTGTGACTGCTGGGCGACCACCGTGGTGAGGTCGGCGACAACTGGCAGAGGAACTTCAGCGGGATCCATGGCCGGATCTACTGTCACGATGCCGGCTGGCAGGAGGTGGATCCTCTGTGCCAGAGAGGGATTGGCGTGGACCGTGCTAGTGGACCGGTTCTAAGTCACTACTGTTGTTCACCAGAGCCCGCCGCAAAGCGGGATGGTCTTGCTGCGGCGGTAGTGACCAGGTCGTATCCACTAGCAACGGCTCAACCTCTCTGACTGCTGAAGATAGGCGCGGTACAAGGGAGTAGACAGAAGCAAGGTCGGACGTAGCAGAAGGTCGGGGCAGGCAGCAAGGATCGTAGTCAGGGGCAACGGCAGGAGGTCTGGAACACAGGCTAGGAACACACAAGGAAACGCTTTCACTGGCACAATGGCAACAAGATCCGGCGAGGGAGTGCAGGGGAAGTGAGGTATACATAGGGAGTGCACAGGTGAACACACTAATTAGAACCACTTGCGCCAATCAGCGGCGCAGTGGCCCTTTAAATCGCAGAGACCCGGCGCGCGCGCGCCCTAGGGAGCGGGGCCGCGCGCGCCGGGACAGGACCGACGGAGAGCGAGTCAGGTACGGGAGCCGGGGTGCGCATCGCGAGCGGGCGCCACCCGCATCGCGAATCGCATCCCGGCTGGAGGCGGTATCGCAGCGCATCGGGTCAGTGGATCTGACGGGAGCGCTGCAGTAGCGAGAGTGTAGCGAGCGCTCCGGGGAGGAGCGGGGACCCGGAGCGCTCGGCGTAACAAAAGTGAAGTAGCTCGGTTGTATTCTCAGCACTGTTCAAAACTCGGTTTACATTAGGGTTGTGCAATTTGTTGCACATATTAGTATTCTGTCAAACTGGAGTGTCCATGTATATGTGCACATACTGGGATGTGTCTTGTTGCCTGAATGTAAGTAGTGACTATGTTTAGATTATTTCCTAAGATTATACCTGTATTACTGAGACTCAAAAGAGTGGTGTGCTGCACTTTTGAATCCAAGTAAATGCACATATATGTATATAAAAATAATCCAGTATATGTTTATCAAAATAATCCAGTATATGTATATCAAAAAGAATCCAGCAGCACTCCAAAACTAAGTGAAAATCTTGTGAAGTTTATTCACAAATAAGCAACATTTTGGCTGCACAATTTTTTTGTGATGTGATATGATATTTCTTTTTATGTGTTTTAAATACTTTTGTGATTATAAGAAAGTGTATTTTTTTTCCATTTATTTGGTTCAGTGTTTGTAGGTTTGTAGTTTCAAAGGGTTCAATATAGTTTAGAGCTTGTTCCCATTTCCAAAATTGTGCATGTCCTAGTTTTTTTTCATCTCAACGCCACTAAAATACCAGATCCCCAACAGATCCTATTAAAGTTAATCAGATCCATCTGGACCCGGTGGTATCATTTGTTCTCCAATCTGTTCTGGGTCTGTTCGTCGCAAAAAAAATAAAAAATACCCAGATGAACAAGACGTGCATTGGGAATGTGACAAGCCCATTATTAGGTTTTCTGTCTGAAGTTTGTAAAATACTAGGTATCCTTTAAGTCATGATCTGATATTAAAATAGCTGCTCACCACAATGTGAGATGTCCATTCTATGAAGGGAAATGTTGTGGCCTCTCATCGTACAGAACAGGCTCTGCTCCCTCAAGCTGGCCTCGTTTTTCATATAAGCAATCTGTATCCATCGGATTTCACAGCTGCAGATGAACTGGTTGTTTTCTATTATCCTGCATGAAATCAGAGACAGTGGTAAGTGGGAATCCATACACAATAATTATATATACAGTGGGGGCAGCTGCTGTGACATTTAGTGATATAACAGTGACAAGTAACCTGCAATGCTGCTTCTCCTGCTTAAATTCTTATGGGGATAAGCATTCTTCAGGACATGCCGGAAAGGCACTGCGAAATGTCACCTCTAATGCCTTTCTAAAAAGATAAATCTGTTCTATCTGCAAAATCGCAGAGGACAACTTTGATCTATTATAGTCTATATTAAGTTAAAAACTTTGTTTTGCATTTACTTTGTTTAACTAAGTTTTGTGTAATGACCTGTACGCTATGTGGGTAGTTCTCAGCGGTGGGCAGGCATGAGCCAGGTTATTAAGTAATGCAGATGGCTCAGTAAGAGAGTCTGTATGAGATAGTAGCTACAGTAACATCCCAAAGTATGTACTGTATGAACTAAACATTTCTGTTTTCATTGAGATTAGGAGGGTTATTGTTTTGCAGTGCTAGTTGTTTTGCATTCCCCAGTTTTGGAGTACATACAATATAACCTAAAACTTTAATTGCAAAAAATAAATAAATAAAAAACTCTTAGTGTCCATGCACACTAAGGAAATTCAGCTCAGATTTTCCAAGGGGAAATTCTGAGTAGAATACCTTGCAGCAGCCTCCCATTGTTTACAATGGAATCCTGCTGCTCTATTAATATGTCAGAGGTTCTGGGTTTGAAAAAGCCCATTAGTCCAAGGGATTTCTGATACTTAGAATTCTGTGCGGAATATGCGTCAATTCTGGGTGGTGTGGATCAGCTGAGGAAATTCAGCAAATAAACTCCTCACTGTATTTCCTCAATGTGCATGGTCCCTTAGTGATACCAGAAAAAGGTTATATTGGAGGTCACCAAGGAGATAAACATTTATGGCATATCAATTACATGGGATTTAAATGACAGTTTGACAGGGATATAGCCGCTGTGACTCTCAATATGAGCCTACAATATGGAGATCATGCACCTCGGTACATTGCTGGAAGCTTCTCCCGTTTTAGGCTCAGCACAAATGTGAACATGGGTTGTTGAAAATTGCCCCATTCATGTGAACCTGACTTTCATTTGTCAATGATATTTATGGTTATAGACCCCCTTTAAGTAATCTTAACTAGTGAAGATGAATGTTGGTTTGACGATGTCTATATATATGTTCAAGCTGCTTCTTAGCAACATATCATAATCACAAAAAAACTCCTTATTTGAATAGACACTGCCATAGCATATCTTCCCACGCTTTAAGGGTAATCCCTGCCTGACCTCTGGGACCCCCAGGGATCACAAAAACAGAAGAGAATTGATAAATGAAGGTAAATGAAGGGTGGTGCGCATGCTCAGCCACTGCTTCATTGTTTGCCTATGGAACCTCTAAACATTGCTGAACCATTAACTTGGAAATATTCAGAAGCCTCAAAGACAGTTAATGAAGTAATGACTATGCATACACGTTGTCTCACCGTTCGCTTAGTGGAACAATTGATCTTCATTTTTGTCATCAGAGGGAGTCCTAGCAGTCAGGCCCCACCACTCAGCTAGTTATCCCCTCTCCTGTGGATAATCTCTTTAAGGATTGTTCCAGAAAGGTTCCTGCAGTCTGTTCTATTTTAGGTCAGTACTGCAAGTATTGCAAAGAGCTGTATATTCAAGAGCATTCTATCTAAAATGGAAATAATAAGCAATAATCTAAATTCTATTTAAATCCTATTCAACTATTTCTTAGTCATATCGTATTCTGAGAAAATGTAATGATGTTTGTTATTAAAACTCCCACAGCAAAGGTCACCCAACTTTTAAAGACACCTGAATGCCAAATCAAATATACCCAAGCTATGCATCATAACCATTAATGTTGGATGATAAACCAAATAGGCACTGGAATGGCGGTTGTCACATGAATACCAATGAAGAAGAAAACACCAATAGCTGACTAAGAATTTTTTTAAAAAGAAATAAGCACAAAATCTACCAGCCATATTTATTGCAGATTTTTATTTTTCTTGTTGAGGTTAATGTTAAATGTTACGGAAATATCTGTCCATCTAAAATAGTTATTAATATTAATAATAATAATGATGGTTCTTTAACTGATCTGACATTTCTGCAGTGCTCATAACGCAGAAGCATCAGAGTTTAACCTAAGGAATGAAAAACTGCCTAGGCCGGTCATTATCCTGATGGCGGATATTGTTTTTATAACCCAAAAGATCATGTCACTATGATGTTCTTCCCCAGGGACTGAGAAAATGGCTCTTATTCTGATCCCTTATCAGTGATAAAAGCTACATGGCAAGAGCTTTAACTCTCCACTACAGTAACCAATAAAGTGGATAAAATAGTGTCTTGCATTTCTGTTGATAATTAATGAGGTTGGCATTAATAATGGAGGAGCCAAGAGCTCAGGGGCAAAATTTACTAACAACCTGCATTAGTGCCAATGATGTAACTTGTCTTATTTGAAAGACACAGGGGAGGTCTGCACACAAATTATCTTTTGCCATTTACTGGATCCATTTAACACCACAAACCTGCCACATTTTGTTCTATGGATTATTTATACATTAGCCTCATTATTTATTCATGCTGCATTTTACACAACTATTTTGGGCAATGTTTATTGGAAGAGATGCGGTTATCATTGTACTTAATGTGCTTATGGCTTCCTAATACTGCACATCTATTTCCTCATCACTGGAAGGATGTTTTAACTTTAAATCCCTAGAAAATTGAGAATTTAACTGTGAAATAAATGTTGCATACTCAATAGCCTCATGCAGAAATGTAGGACATACAGTCATACAGTCGTAAAACAATTATCTTCATCAATATCATCACAATACAAATATAAGTGATCTTCATCATCATGTTTTATGTATTTTAAATATAATCTGTCATTATATCTAGTTCCATCTATCTGGAACTAGATAGATGGATGGATAGATAGATATAGGTGGTGAGAGAGAGCAGAAATGTCGCACTTTGTTATGCCGAGGATGCAATAAACGCACTTTATTTGGATGAAATCTTGTGTGCTGTTGTCCTTTCTACATGGATTGAATTCTTGGTATCCCTGACCAGGGGCCATATGATGGCATGCACCTAACAGAAATATACTGGGTGGGCCATCTATATAGATACACCTTAATAAAATGGGAATGGTTAGTGATATTAACTTCCTGTTTGTGGCACATTAGTATATGTGAGGGGGGAAACTTTTCAAGATGCGTGGTGACCATGGCGGCCATTTTGAAGTCAGCCATTTTGAATCCAAATTTTGTTTTTTCAATAGGAAGAGGGTCATGTGACACATCAAACTTATTGGGAATTTCACAAGAAAAACACTGGTGTGCTTGGTTTTAACGTAACTTAATGTTTTCATGAGTTATTTACAAGTTTATCTTTGTTTACAGCCATTGACATATCATCGAGGTTAACACATGAGGAGCTGGTGTTGATGTCTGGTCAACGCGATAATCGGGTCATTGCAGCAGATTTCAATGCAAGACACCCTACGAGACCACCCATCTCCCATGCTACAGTTAGCAATTTGCTGGCTAAGTTTCGTGAAACTGGTTCAGTGTTGGATTTGCCAAAATGTGGAGGCATGAAATCTGTCACTAATGAAGAAACATCAGTGGCTGTCCTAGCTTCATTCAGCAAGAGCCCACAGCGTAGCACTCGCCGCATGTCACTGGAGAGTGGCATTAATCAAACATCCCTTCGGCGGATATTAGCTACTCACAAATGGCACCCTTACAAACTCCAGCTACTGCAGCATCTCAACGAGGATGACCCAGATCGGCGCACTGAATTTACAGAATGGACAAAATGAAAATTGGAACAGGACCCTCAGTTTACGCAGAAGCTTTTGTTCAGTGATGAGGCAAACTTTAATGTGAATGGTGAAGTTAACAAACATAACCACCGCTATTGGTCTGACACTAACCCACATTGGATAGATCCCTCCAAGACTGTTGGAACACAAAAATTGATGGTATGGTGTGGTATATGGGGTACAAAGATAGTGGGGCCATTCTTCATAAATGGAAACTTCAAGGCCACTGGATATGTAAAATTGCTACATGAGGATGTGTTTCCCTCTTAATGCACTGAAGCTGGCATGTTCCCTGAGTTTTTCCAGCAAGATTGTGCACCACCACATGATGGGCGTCAGGTCCGAGCATTCCTAGATGAACAGTTTCCTGGAAAGTGGATTGGTCGTCATGGGCCAGTTGAATGGCCCCCAAGGTCTCCTGATCTGACCCCCTTAGACTTTTATCTTTGGGGTCATCTGAAGGCAATTGTCTATGCTGTGAAGATACGAGATGTGCAGCCCCTGAAACTACGGATACTGGAAGCCTGTGCTAGCATTTCTCCTGCAGTGTTGCTATCAGTGTGTGAAGAGTGGGAGAAGAGGGTTGTATTGACAATCCAACAAAATGGGCAGCACATTGAACACATTTTACAAGTGGTCAGAAACTTGTAAATAAGGCATGAAAGAATAAAGTTATGTTAAAACCAAGCACATCATTGTTTTTCTTGTGAAATTCCAAATAAGTTTGATGTGTCACATGACCCTCTTCCTATTGAAAAAACCAAAGTAGGATTAAAAATGGCCGACTTCAAAATGGCCGCCATGGTCACCACCCATCTTGAAAAGTTTCCCCTCTCACATATACTAATGTGCCACAAACAGCAAGTTAATATCACCAAACATTCCCATGTTATTAAGGTGTATCCATATAAATGGCCCACCTTGTACATATATGTGGATTTGGATGTGCTGTTGTTTTGACTGCATTAGATATATGGATGAATAGATAGATAGATAAATAGATAGATTGATAGATAGATGGATGGATAGATAGATAGATGGATGGATGGATGAATGAATAGATAAACGTATAGGTGGATAGATACAAATAGCACAGGACCGCAGCACATATAGGTAAACTTCAAAATAGGTGAGTATTTATTGCATCTTCACAGCAAAATCAGTGCAACGTTTCGGCAGTCTCTCACTGCCTTTTTCAAGTATAGTTAGTGAACAGACATGGACGGTATATATACCCTCCTACATACAGGTGCAATTAATCACGTCAAAGGTAATTCTCAAGTGTAAACATATAAATAAAGTGCTTTAAGAACAGTGATCACTTGCTGTACATATATCATTATATAAAGTGCACAGTGTACAGTGCAAAACATACAAAAATCATAAAAGTGACCGTTCGGATTGAAATCATTATTAAAAACAATATCTAGAGGGGTGGACACTCACTACTAATGTCACTATGTAAACATTAAGCATCAGGAAATAATGACAACGCAGGCGCGAGCTAAGCCTGTGCCTGTGTCAGGAGGGAGCCGAAAGATGTCAGCCGTGTGAGAACACCAATCACAAGAGCGCATCCGCGCTGCCACGGCAACATAGTCGCCACTACCTCGCGCATGTGCAGCCGCATCGGTCCCACGCACGGCAGCCATATTGTCTATGGGCAAAAATATGGGCAGGTAAAGGACACACAAGCAAAAAGATAACAATCATACAAGGCACATAGAGAGAGGGTAAAGATGTAGTACACTATATTCACATTCCAGCACCTCCACCGGCCTTAACTCTTGGTGTTAGTCAACCCCAAATCCACCGATATGCCCAGACAGGTAACCGGTTGCTAGGGGTGAGCACGAGTACCTGGAGAGCTGCTACATAAGCTTCCCCCAGACTCTACTCACAGACCTTCACCATCATAGGCACCCAGTTCGGGTAAGGTATTGCTGTCTTTGTTTCCTCTGTGCCTCTTCGCCATACATGCCATCTTCCTCACTTCACCAACACGCCCAGATACCAAAACATGACCTCTTGGCTCTGTCCCGATACAGAATAAATAGAAAATTTTATAAAAAACGTCTTGACCGTGGTGTTGTGGCCCCTCTTCATTATATGAAATTTCTGCAAGAAACAAACAGATAATTAATATTTTGTCCACAAACTTTACCATGCATCAGGCTTAATGGACAGACTACTGAAATATGTTAGGAATCCTCATCTTTTTACCTTCATTTAAACATTTTATTGTATGTCTTAAATTCTACATTCAAGCCATTTGGCTTGAGTGTATTCAGGGTATAAATCCATTTCAGTTCCATTTTCTTCAGAAGTAAAGTCCTGTCTCCGCCTCTCTTCACAGGCGCAACTTGATCAACAATCATTACTTTGAGATCTTCTTCCTTATGCCCTTTCTCAACAAAATGCTTGGATACGGGCAGATCAATTTTGCCCTTGCGGATGCTATATCGGTGCTGATTCAGCCTCGTGCATAAATCATATGTTGTTTCTCCGACATATAGCAATTCGCAAGGGCATTTGAGTACATAAATGATGAAGTCCGAGCTACATGTAAGATAACTTTTAATAGGGTAATGTACCTGTGTTGTCGGGTGTACAAATTCTTCCCCTTTCATTAGATAATTACATGTCAAGCAAGACCTACAAGGGAAACACCCCTTCCTACTCACTATCAGAAATCTCTGTCCACCCTTTTTACATGATATATCTGCCTTAACCAAACGATCTTTAAGGTTAGGACCTCTACGATATGACATATAGGGTGGTAAACGAAAGGCATCAATATTGTCATGTCCATCTCTAATTAGAGGCCAGTGGTCTCTAATAATCTGTGCAATTTTGCAGGAGTTGTCATTGTAAGTAGTGATAAAGGGTAGTGATCTCTCAGTACCTACACTTTTGGTCATGGGCGCATGATTCTTAATTCTCTCTCTTTGTCTTGTAATCAGTTTCTTAGGGTAACCCCTCATAAGGAACTGGTTAGTCATTTTCTCCAATGCTAACTTTAGTTTGTAATCTGTATCTGTTATCCGTTCTGCCCTCAACATTTGACAGTACGGCAAGGACTCTACCATGGCACGAGGATGGCAACTTTCGTATCTAAGTAGATTGTTCACATACAGATGACAAACTAAAGTTAGCATTGGAGAAAATGACTAACCAGTTCCTTATGAGGGGTTACCCTAAGAAACTGATTAAGATACAGAGAGAGAATTAAGAAACATGTGCCCAGGACCAAAAGTGTAGGTACTGAGAGATTACCCTTTATCACTACTTACAATGACAACTCCTGCAAAATTGCACAGATTATTAGAGACCACTGGCATCTAATTAGAGATGGACAAGACAACATTTATGCCTTTCGTTTACCACCCTTAATGTCATATTGTAGAGGTCCTAACCTTAAAGATCGTAAGGCAGATATCTCACGTAAAAAGGGTGGACAGAGATTTCTGACAGTGAGTAGGAAGGGGTGCTTCCCTTGTAGGTGTTGCTTGACATGTAATTATCTAATGAAAGGGGAAGAATTTTTACACCCGACAACACAGGTACATTACCCTATTAAAAGTTATCTTACATGTAGCTCGGACTTCATCATTTATGTACTCAAATGCCCTTGCGAATGGCTATATGTCGGAGAAACAACATATGATTTACGCACCAGGCTGAATCAGCACCGATATAGCATCCGCAAGGGCAAAATGGATCTGCCCATATCCAAGCATTTTATTGAGAAAGGGCATAAGGAAGAAGATCTCAAAGTAATGATTTTTGATAAAGTTGCGCCTGTGAAGAGAGGCGGAGACAGGACATAACTTCTGAAGAAAATGGAACTGAAATGGATTTATACCCTGAATACACTCAAGCCAAATGGCTTGAATGTAGAATTTAAGACATACAATAAAATGTTTACATGAAGGTAAAAAGATGAGGATTCCTAACATATTTCAGTAGTTTGTCCATTAAGCCTGATGCATGGTGAAGTTTGTGGACAAAATATTAATTATCTGTTTGTTTCTTGCAGAAATTTCATATAATGAAGAGGGGCCACAACACCATGGTCAAGACGTTTTTAATAAAATTTTCTATTTATTCTGTATCGGGACGGAGCCGAGAGGTCATGTTTTGGTATCTGGGCGTGTTGGTGAAGTGAGGAAGATGGCATCTATGGCGAAGAGGCACAGAGGAAACAAAGGCAGCAATACCTTACCCGAACTGGGTGCCTATGAAGGTGAAGGTCTGTGAGTAGAGTCTGGGGGAAGCTTATGTAGCAGCTCTCCAGGTACTCGTGCTCACCCCTAGCAACCGGTTACCCGTCTGGGCATATCGGTGGATTTGGGGTTGACTAACACCAAGAGTTAAGGCCGGTGGAGGTGCTGGAACGTGAATATAGTGTACTACATCTGTACCCTCTCTCTATGTGCCTTGTATGATTGTTATCTTTTTGCTTGTGTGTCCTTTACTCGCCCATAGTTTTACCCATAGACAATATGGCTGCCGTGCGTGGGACCGAGGTAGTGCGTGAGGTAGTGGCGACTATGTTGCCGTGGCAGCGCGAATGTGCTCCTGTGATTGGTGTTCTCACACAGCTGACATCTTCTGGCTCCCTCCTGACACGGGCTATAGTTTAAGAAAAAAAAAACTATGAACAACTTTCTATGCACACTGCATATATCTTATCTTGCATATATCTTATTTCCCCCCACATTAGGTTGGCAGTATAGTTACCCCCACATTAGGTTGTAGTTCCCCCACATTAGGTCCAGTATAATTCCCCCACATTAGGCCCAGTATAGCTCCCCACATTAGGTTGGCAGTATAGTTCCCCCACATTAGGTGCAGTATAGTTCCCCCACATTAGGCCCAGTATAGTTCCCCCACATTAGGTGCAGTATAGTCCCCCCACATTAGGTGCAGTATAGTTCCCCCACATTAGGCCCAGTGTAGTTCCCCCACATTAGGCTCCACATTAGGTCCAGTATAGTCCCCCCACATTAGGTCCAGTATAGTCCCCCACATTAGGTCCAGTATAGTTCCCCCACATTAGGCCCAGTATAGTCCCCCACATTAGGTGCAGTATAGTCCCCCCACATTAGGTGCAATATAGTTCCCCCACATTAGGCCCAGTGTAGTTCCCCCACATTAGGCTCCACATTAGGTCCAGTATAGTCCCCCCACATTAGGTCCAGTATAGTCCCCCACATTAGGTCCAGTATAGTTCCCCCACATTAGGCCCAGTATAGTCCCCCACATTAGGTGCAGTATAGTTCCCCCACAGACATACAGCCTTCAGCCATATAGTGTATTACTGAAGGCTGTATGCCTGTGTACTGCCCCACTTTGGTGTTCCGAGCACCGCTCTTCCGGTCCGGCTATAGCAGTAGGTCCCGGGACTGGAGGAGCGGTGCTCGGAGCACCGAAGGAGACGTGCCGCTGGTAACACTTACCAAGTTGACAGCGCGCGTCCTCCTCGCTGCTCCGGTCCTCCGCGATTGTTGCTATGGGCGCACGCATGGGACGTCAGTGACATCCCTGCGTGCACATCTCCCGGTGGTCCCCGCGTTTTTAAAGTGAACACGGGGCCGCAGGGACTTAGAGGCATCCCTTTGTCCCGAAAGCAACTTTCGGGACACAGAGATGTCCCGTGGCAAAAACACCCGGCGGGTGTTTTTCCCACGGCACACCTTACACTATGTCACGGCAGACTAGTGTGCCGCGGCACAGTGGTTGAAAAACACTGGTCTAGGTGGATAGATAGATAAATGATAGATTTTTTTAGATAGATAGATAGATAGACGTGGAGCATATCTCTAAATAAATCTGGTGTATCTGTGTAATATATTTCTGCTATAATTTAAGCTAGTTAAAAATGTTAAATACAATGGAGGAATCGGGTGGCTACGCCTTCTTTACCATAATCTGCACCAAACAATTGACTTAAATGACTTGCTATTTATTATGAGTCTTAGACACTTTTGTAGCCTCACCCAATAAGGAGGCATGGTGTGGTAGAATGTGGGCTTGTCTTTACTGGGAAAGGGTATAATTTGCATGTGACTTGGTACAACAAAAGATGTTCAAAAATTGTGGAAACTAATGTAGGCTCCAAACTCAGATTTATAATTTATAAGTGCAGAAGATTTATCAACCATCCAGAGTAATTGTCATACATCTTGCGTATCTGTAAATCTGGGCCAATGGTTAAGCAAATGTAAGTAGTTTCCCATAGCAGCAATCAGTCTTCCTTTGATTTTATGTCTCTTGAATTGGGAGCAGCAACCTGACTGGTTACCATGGATAACTATACTTTTCCACTTAAAAATGGCCTTCTCTTTAACCTTAGCTGGTAACATTTCTAAATTAGCTCGATCACCAGGACCTTTCTCCAAGTTAAGCACCATAATTATGAAACTTCCCCACTTCTCGGACACTTATAGAAAATCACAGTAAAGTTGAAATTTTTTTTAGATGCCCCAGTATAAAAAATGATGTTCACCATTTGCATATATTTTAGGGCTGCAAACAATAAGTAGAGCTATGGCTGTGGTTGACATTGACATGTGATGTAATCCCTTCCCTTTGGATCCTGGCTTGGAAACTGGGCCCCAAAGAGTTTGTAGTCCATATGATATATTTAAATATGACATTATGTGACATTACAGTTCGCTGTTGTCATCAACAGGTTGCATCATTTAATAACTATATACTGACTGCTGGAGTGACATTTTAGGATTTATGGAACTTTTGAAGCAGAATTTTCCTTATATGTTCTAAGTCATCACAGCCTCAGTATTAAATATCCACCATCAGTCATGCAATAGTCAGGACTCAGTTCCAGTATGGCTGCCTTGATCAATAAGGTTCCCAATTAAGGGAATTAAAATGACATTCTAATAACAGACAGATTTAAAGACACGACTAGCTAAATACTGTAACAACTCCAATTCTAATAAAGACTCTAGAGAGGATATTTATCAGAGCATTAAAATATAGCACAAAACCTACCAAAACACCTTAAAAGTGAGATGTGATCCACATAGCAATCTACGTCAATGTTTCAGATGTACTTGATAACTCCATGTATAAATAGCACAAGTGAAACGTCTCTTTTATGTGGCAAAATAGCTTTTTCTCGAGCTTGATAATATATCACTACTAGAAGTAGAACTGAAGCATTTCAAAGTGGTACAGAACTCTTCTTTTTGGTAATGACTAGAAAAATTTCCTGGCTACTGCCTAGAAAATGTTAGAATGACATATTATAAAAAAATAAATAAAAAAAACTATTATCTGCCTTTTAGAATGTGCTGCCTTGTAGGATTTTCAGTTTGTTTAACTTCTTCCAGGTCTATAATAATATTATAATGAAATTAAAGGAGATATATTATGAACGAAAACTTATGCACTATCCACAGGATAGGAGATAAGTTTTACATTGTGGTGGGTCTGACCTCTGGGATCCCCATGATGTCCTGTATGGGGCCCCGACTCTCTTTGGGAATGAAGGGAGAGCCGTTCGGCTATCTTCGGCTCTCCCATAGAGATATGCAGTGTGGATGTATGGTCGACAAGCTTGGTTTCCGGGGGCCCCGTAAACGATATTGCGGGGGGTCCCAGCAGTTGGACCACCCACGATCTAAAACTTATCCCCTATCCTGCGAATAGAGGATACATTTTTATACGTGATATTTCTCCTTCAAGGGATTTAGGCTTTACTGTAATTAACCTTTCAAATTGCAGTACTGCAGCGGATACTGACCAGCTTATTTAAGATGGTTTACTGGAAGATTTATATCGAAGGCCTATTCTTAGAATAGAATAGATCGTCAATATTTGGGCTGCACAGGTTGCAGCTCCTCTTTGTCCTGATTATTGCTGGAGGTCACATGTACTCAAACCCACAGTAACCAAACATTCAGGGTCTATGCTAAGGACCAATCATCAAAATAAATTATTTAAAACGTCATTAAAATAAACTTGAAATGATGTTCTAGATTTTATCTTAAACATTGCTGACACATATTATTGATAATGGCATCCAAACTCAGTGATGTAAAAAAATAAATAAATATGTATATACATATATATATATATATATATATTTATATATATATATATATATATATATATATATATATATATATATCTACAGTGATGTCACAGTACAGAAATAATTATCACAGTGAGGTCACAGTGCAGAAACAATAAACAAAGTGACATCTCTGTATTAAAATTATTAAAGCACCGATCTGTACCACAGATCAGCTTTACCCCAGTCCAATCTTTAAAGGGGTATTCCGCCCCTAGCATCTTATCCCCTATCCAAAGTATAGGAGATAAGATGTCAGATCGCCGGGGTCCGACTGCAGGGGACCCCTGGGATCTCGGTGGTGGCACCCCGCTATCATTACTGAACAGAGCAAACTCGCTCTGTGCGTAATGACGAGCAATACAGGGGCCAGAGCATTGTGACATCACGGCTCCGCCCTCTCGTAATGTCACAACCCGCCACATCAATACAAGTCTATGGGAGGGGCGTGGCGGCCATCACGCCCCCTCCCATAGACTTGCATTAAGGGGGCGGGCCGTGACATCACAAGGGGGCGGAGCCGTGACATGACGATGCTCCGGCCCATGTATCGCAGGTCATTACGCAAAGAGCGTGCGTGCTCTGTGCAGTAATGATAGCGGGGTGCCGCAGCCGAGATCCCGGGGGTCCCCAGCAGCGGGACCCCAGTGATCTGACATCTTATCCCTATCCTTTGGATAGGGGATAAGATGTCTAGGGGCGGAGTACCCCTTTAACTGACCTCCTCATAGAAGCTGATCAGATCCCGCATAAACCCATGTTGGTGCTCTGATAGAAAGTTATATTTTCATTGAGATCTTATTTCAAAATAGCATATCTCAGAAAACCCTCAAAAATCTTACCCACAACAGATGTCAAACTTATAGGCCTATAGTTCCCAGGGTCTCTTTTTGACCACTTTCTAAATATTTGTACCACATTTGCTAAGCGCCAGTCCTGTGGAACAATCCCTTAAATATAAAGAATTTGTGTCTGTCTAGCATGGTACTAAATTTCTGCCATCTGGGCCTGGTGATTTGTGTTTTTTAATGTTACTAAGGCGGTACCGCACTTCTTGTTAGATTAAACAGGTGAGATTTGATGCAGAATTTACATTAAAAGTGTACTCCGGTGAAAAGCTTTTTTCTTTTAAATCAACTGGTGGCAGAAAGTTAAACATACTTGTAAATTACTTCTATTAAAAAATCTTAATCCTTCCAGTACTTATTAGCTGCTGAATGCTACAGAAAAAATTCCTTTCTTTTTGGAACACTGATGACATCACAAGCACAGTGCTCTCTGCTGACATCTCTGTCCATTTTAGCAACCATGCATAGCAAAATATATGCTAAGGGAAGAATGGTGGCTCAGTGGTTAGTACTGCTGCCTTGCAGAGCTGGGGACTTGGGCTCAAATCCCACTAAGGACAACAATAAATAAAGTGTTATTATTATTATAATAACGTCAGCAGAGAGAACTGTGCTCGTGATGTCATCAGAGAGCATTCCAAAAAGAAAATAATTTCCTCTGTAGTATTCAGCAGCTAATAAGTACAGGAAGGATTAAGATGTTTTAATAGAAGTAATTTACAAATATGTTTAACTTTCTGCCACCAGTTAATTTAAAAGAAAAAAAGGTTTTCATCGGAGTACCCCTTTAACACTTCCCCTGTTATTTGACATTGGATTTTGTAAACATAGAAGAGAAAAGGGCATTTATTAGATTGGCCTTTTTCTTCTCCTCCTCAATTATTACACCAAGATTATTTCTTAAGGGGCCAAACTTTCAGTTTTAAGTTTCTTGTTATTTATGTAGGAGAAGAATATTTTGGGATTGTTTTACTTTCTATGGCAATCGTTCTCTCTGTTGCAATTTTCCAGACTTTATTCCTCTCCTTATCATTTT
The DNA here is from genome assembly GCF_029499605.1 of Hyla sarda. NCBI lineage: Eukaryota > Metazoa > Chordata > Amphibia > Anura > Hylidae > Hyla > Hyla sarda. The sequence goes on from NC_079192.1 coordinate 115,829,400, forward strand.
TTAATGTTTCCCCACTACCTTCTTGTTTAAGTTGTCTGTAGCCTTTCCTCTTATCATGTATTGCATCCCTAACTGTTTTGATTAGCCACATTGGTTTTCTCCTATTTCTAATACGTTTATTCTCATAGGTTACACCAAAGGAGTAGCTAACAGATCCTCTCACAAAGGCCCTGGATGGGGCAGCATCTACTGCATACCATAACTTATGCCCCTGGCCCTCCCACTTTTTTATGGACTAATCTCAATTCCACAAGTTTATTCTAAAAGATGGCAATATAGATGATAAATGGCATCCTTTTTTTTTTTTTTTTTACCAAAGTGTAAATAGTAGTTGTTTAAATAGGACCTTGATTTCTTACGTACCATCATTAAAGTTCTATTTTCCTACCATTCCCGAGTTTAAAAGAACATAAAATGTAGATACTCATGGTTGTGCTCATTTTGTTTCCCTCTCTTTTCATCCCAGCTGAATTCACAAATCTGATGGTTTCCTTTAACATAGAAGCAATGCATTGCGGGAGCTCATATTAACATTAAACAGTTTAGCTAGAATGCTGACTGTTTCCACTGGCCATCAAGAGGATTTAGAAAGAACCTATTAATATGAATAGTGAATGCAAACTGGTAGCGTATAAAAATTATATTGGCTAAGTTACGTGTAATACTATAACTTATGGGCTGGGCAGCATTTCTCTACATACAATACAATTCAGCAATATAGTAGCTATAAATAAGCACCTACAATGCTGAGACAAGATGTTTTACAAGCAATATTTCTGGACAGTGGGCCATGCAGAACACCATTAAGTTATGGCTTTAGCGATGTACAGGTATATGGGCTTACATAGAACCTAGTGCTGCAGATAACAAAATGTGTCAATGACAGTGTTATCCACATATGCAGCACAATGCATCATTGTCCTCAACTTGCTGAGAAATCCAAATGAATAAAAGTGGATTCAGATTTAAAATGTCCTCGTCTCATTGTAACTTTTCTGCCTGTGGACTGTTAGCAACATAAATTCAGTAAAGTTATTCTTAACTAGATTCACCCCATATTTATGAAAGTACCACTGTACTTTACTTAAAATTATTAAGACATATTGATACAAATATATTCTTTTGAACAAAAAAAAGATAATATATATATATATATATATATATATATATATATATATATATATAGATATATATATATATATATATATATATATATATATATATATATATATATATTCCTTGTAAAAAATATAACATATTAACACTATCTTTTATTATATGTGGTTTTCCCCCTTTACATATTCAATCTTATAATGCCTGGGAAAGAATTTAGAACCTAATCTAACCCAAAGATGCGCATGTAAAATGATGGGAGTAATCTACAAGCCACAAAAGTATAGAAGTGAGCAAGTATATACATCACAAAATGGGGACTATGTGTTTCTGGTGAGTACTGGGCTGTTTCTCTAAAGCCACAGTCAGATTATATTATTAAGTGTAAGTCAAGTTGTCCGTCTGTAAAATGTTGAAAATGTATTTTGTTATACAGTCTAATGTGTTGCCCCTAGACTGTATTAGTCAATCATTCGAATCCTGAACAGACCGCACATACATTCAGCGAACTGGTCAAACACAGTCCCATTCATACCATATATGTCACATTGAAGTCTATCAGCTGGTTGGTAACATATCAGGCTGTATGTTGGAATCCCTTTTCAACATTTTGTGACAGATATCCTAACTTAGAGGTAAAAAAAAGTTCTGAAGGCAGCTTTACTCATTGGAAAGCACAAGTGTATGTTTAATCGAGCCAGTGCAACAAGCCCCCACATAACAATGACAAATAGCATCAGGGGACTGGAAAAGTTGGCATCCTAAAAAAATGCATCCTTGGGAACACCTCTTTAACCCCTTAAGGACTCAGCCCATTTTGGCCTTAAGGACTCAGACAATTAAATTTTTACGTTTTCATTTTTTCCTCCTCGCCTTCTAAAAATCATAATTCTTTTATATTTTCATCCACAGACTAGTATGAGGGCTTTTTTGCGCGACCAGTTGTCCTTTGTAATGACATAACTCATTATATCATAAAATGTATGGCGCAACCAAAAAACACTATTTTTGTGGGGAAATTAAAACGCAATTTTGCTAATTTTGGAAGGTTTCGTTTTCACGCCGTACAATTTATGGTAAAAATGACGTGTGTTCTTTATTCTGAGGGTCAATACGATTAAAATGATACCCATTATTACATACTTTTATATTATTGTTGCACTTAAAAAAAATCACAAACTTTTTAACCAAATTAGTACGTTTATAATCCCTTTATTTTGATGACCTATAACTTTTTTATTTTTCCGTATAAGCAGCGGTATGGGGGCTAATTTTTTGCGCCATGATCTGTACTTTTTTTTGATACCACATTTGCATATAAAAAACTTTTAATACATTTTTTATAATTTTTTTTTAATAAAATGTATTTAAAAAGTAGGAATTTTGGATTTTTTTTTTTCGTTCACGCCGTTAACCGTACGGGATCATTAACATTTTATTTTAATAGTTCGGACATTTACGCACGCGGCGATACCAAAATGTGTATAAAAAATTTTTTTGGGGGGGTAAAATAGGAAAAAACGGACGTTTTATTTTTTTATTGGGGGAGGGTATTTTTCACTTTTTTTTTACTTTTACTTATAGATTTTTTTTACTTTTTTTTTTTTTTACACTTGAATAGTCCCCATAGGGGACTATTCATAGCAATACCATGATTGCTAATACTGATCTGTTCTATGTATAGGACATAGAACAGATCAGTGTTTTCGGTCATCTTCTGCTCTGGTCTGCTCCATCACAGACCAGAGCAGGAGACGCCGGGAGCCGCACGGAGGAAGGAGAGGGGACCTCCGTGCGGCGTTCTGAATGATCGGATCCCTGCAGCAGCGCTGCGGGCGATCCGATCATTCATTCAAATCGCACACTGCCGCAGATGCCGGGATCTGTATTGATCCCGGCACCTAAGGGGTTAATGGCGGACGCCCGCGAGATCGCGGGCGTCGGCCATTGCCGGCGGGTCCCTGGCTGCGATCAGCAGCCGGGATCAGCCGCGCATGACACGGGCATCGCTCCGATGCCCGCGGTTATGCTTAGGACGTAAATGTACGTCCTGGTGCGTTAAGTACCACCGCACCAGGACGTACATTTACGTCCTGTGTCCTTAAGGGGTTAAAGGGGTATTCCATGATTGATTTGTTTTATTTGACTTTGTTACAGGAGCTGTAAAGTTAGTGTAGTAGTACCGTATTTTTCGCCATATAAGACGCACTTTTTCTTCCCCAAAACTGGGGGGGAAAAGTCGGTGCGTCTTATACGACGCATAGACCCCTATCGGGTCGGTCCGTGCGGCCATCAACGGCCGGGACCCGCGGCTAATACAGGACATCACCGATCGCGGTGATGCCCTGTATTAACCCTTCAGACGCGGCGATCAAAGCTGACCGCTGTGTCTGAAGGGAAAGTGACACTAACCCGGCTGTTCAGTCGGGCTGTTCGGGACCGCTGTGATTTCACCGTGGCGGTCCCGAACAGCCCGACTGAATAGCCGGGTTAGTGCTTACAGGACACCGGGAGGGACCTTACCTGCCTCCTCGGTATCTTCTCCGTTCAGGGATCCCCTGTATGGCCGGCACTCTCCTTCCTCGTCATCACGTCGTCGCGTACATGTGTCGGCGTGTGTAACGACGTGATGACGGCGACGGAGAGCGAGGATACCCGGCCGGCGGCAGAGACGTTCCGGAGCGACGGGGACACGGCGACAGCGATGGAGCGACATCCAGGGCAGCGGTGACGGGTCCGGAGCGGCGGGTACACGTGAATATTACCTCCTATGCAATGGTCTTCAATCTGCGGACCTCCAGATGTTGCAAAACTACAACTCCCAGCATGCCCGGACAGCCAACGTCTGTCCGGGCATGCTGGGAGTTGTAGTTTTGCAACATCTGGAGGTCCGCAGGTTGAAGACCACTATTGGGTTCAAAATCTTTTTAGATTTTGCACCTAAAAATAGGGTGCGTCTTATACGCCGGTGCGTCCTATAGGGCGAAAAATACAGTAATTCTTCACTGGAGTGCAGGGAATTGTCCCAGGTCTGCTTCAAAGGTGGGGTGGCTGGTGTAGGGGAGGGAGAAAAGTGTATTCACACTTACAAACAAGAGATCCTGGGGAGGAAACTCCAATAAAAAATGTCACAAAATTAAAGCAGGAGCGATTGTGGGGGAGTCAGGACATTTAGCACCAAGACAAGCGCAGATCCTTAATAAGCATGTCCTTTTCTGGCTGGCAGGTAAGTACTAAAATCACCTTATGGTGGATAACCCCTTCAAAGAACCTTCAAGTATATATATTGTTCTTAAATTGGATGTTCCAAAAACTCTGGTTGAATGACAAAAAATTTGCTATCCTGCACTTACATAAATATTAACAAAAACAACAGTGTAACCACAAATCCTAGCCCAGGGCCCCTATTGAGATCACATGTTTATGTATTTAGTACAAAGAACAGATGAATATGAAGTAATGGGACATATTCTTTTTGACGTAAATGTCATCAGACAACACACTTTATGGTCTCCAGAGGAATGCCCCAAAGCTTTGTTTTCTTTTTCCAGTCAGTTGAAATAACATGATTTTAACCAACCAGTAAGCAGAACAGAATGTCTGTAAATCTTACATATAAAACAAATGGAAGACTGACAAGTAATTCCAGGGTGTCACTAGTAGGCCTCTACAGAGATTTATTTAAAAGTCCTGCACAATACGAAAGCACTTGTCTCTCCTGATACAGGATGACAGCTCTTGAGAAATAAGAGGTATCATCCGGAAGAGTCTGTTGTCACCGCCGAAACAATGAATTATCATAATACTTTCTGGAAGGATGATTATTTTGTGGTGGCCTTAGAAGTTATTTTCATTTGGATGCCATGGTAACTATCTCTTCTTTAAAAAGACAGACTGCAGAATAGTCAGCAAAGTTCAGCAGAGACTATTATACGAGGGTTGATGTAAGAAAGGGATATGGTGAAAACAGAAAGTTTTAACCCTTGGAGATTTTTTGTGTAATGGCTTCGGCATAGGCCATCTATATTAGACTGGTGGGGGTTAGACACCTGACACTGCTACCAATCAGCTATTTTGTAAGTTACCCTGAGTGTCATCTGTTTACCCATAGGCAGGGCTGTTTGAAGGAATTTGGGGGCCCCAAGCAAAATGGACATGGAGGCCCCCATTTGATGTTCACGTACGTCAAGCTCTAGGGCCGGCGTCAGGACGTAGTATCGCCGGCCCATGAATGCTGGGAGCGCGACGTGAGCGAACGTCGATACGAGGCCCCCACATTAGGTGCAGCACAGTTCCCCCCACGTTAGGTGCGGCACAGTTCCCCCCACGTTAGGTGCGGCACAGTTCCCCCCCACATTAGGTGCAGCAGAGTTCTCCCCACATTAGGCTAGGAGTGTTCCCCCCCACATTAGGTGCAGTATAGTTCCCCCACATTAGGTGCAGTATAGTTCCCCACATTAGGTGCAGTATAGCTCCCCAAATTAGGTGCAGTATAGTCCCCCACATTAGGTTCAGTACAGTTCCCTCACATTAGACAGTATAGTTCCCCCACATTAGGCAGTATAGTTCCCCACATTAGGTGCTGTACAGTTCCCCTACATTAGGCTGTAGTTCCCCCACATTAGGTGCAGTATAGTCCCCCAACATTAGGTGCAGTATAGTTCCCCACATTAGGTGCAGTATAGTTCTCCACATTATGTGCAGTATAGTTCCCCACATTAGGTGCAGTATAGTTCTCCACATTAGGTGTAGTATAGTTCCCCCACATTAGGTGCAGTACAGTTCTCCCCACATTAGGTACAGTATAGTTCTCCACATTAGGTGCAGAATAGTCCTCCACATTAGGTTGGCAATATAGTTTACCCCACATTAGGTGCAGTATAGTTCCCCACATTAGGTGCAGTATAGTTCCCCACATTAGGTGCAGTATAGTTCTCCACATTAGGTGCAGTATAGTTCTCCACATTAGGTGCAGTATAGTCCCCCCACATTAGGTGCCGTTTAGTTCCCCCACATTAGGTGCAGTATATTCCCCCCACATTAGGTGTAGTATGTTCCCCCACAGACATGCAGCCTCCAGCCATACAGTGTATGGCTGGAGGCTGTATGCCTGTTTACTGCCCTACTTCAGTGCTCTGACCACTGCTCCTCTGGTCCGGCCATCATAGCAGTAGGTCCCGGGACTGGAGGAGCGGTGGTCGGAGCACTGAAGCTGATGTGCCGCTGGTCACTTACCATGCTGGCCAGCGCATGTCCTGTTCGCTGCTTTGCTCCTCCGCGTTGCTTTCCAATGGGCGCACGCACGGGACAGGGCAATTGCCCCGTTCCCCCCCCCCCTGGATCCGCCACTGCATGCATTATATACACACAATACACATTACATACTGTACATGCAGGCTTCATACACGCACAACATACTGTACCCATTACATACTGTAAATGCATGCTTCATACACACACACTATACACATTACATACTATACATGCATCATACACACAACACACACACTGTACACATTACATACTGTACATGATTCATACACACACACACACACACACACTCTGTACACATTACATACTGTACATGCATCATACACACACACTGTACACATTACATATTGCACATGCATCATACACACACATACTGTACACATTACATACTGTACATGCATGCTTCATACACACACAGATACTGTACACATTAAATACTATACATGCATCATACACACACACTGTACACATTACATACTATATATTCAAAGAGAAGAGAAGAAATCGGCAACTCACCATCTCAGCTGGTATATTCTTCTTTTATTGAAGCATGCTCACGTTACAATATAACAGAGGGAGAGGGTAGTGGGGGGATGGTGATGTGCGACCGAGCTCCTGTTACGCACACTATGGCTGGAAGAAGCACACATAGTGTGCGAAACAGGAGCTCGGTCGCACATCACCATCCCCCCACTACCCTCTCCCTCTGTTATATTGTAACATGAGTATGCTTCAATAAAAGAAGAATATACCAGCTGAGATTGTGAGTTGCCGATTTCTTCTCTTCTCTTTGAATATTATATGAAAACCTTACTATGTCAGAGCACCACCATCAGCACCCAGCTACACCGACGCACATCCAACACATTAGTTTCCTCCACAAATGCACTGCCGTGCAACCTCTTGTATGAAACATTACATACTATACATGCATGCTTCATACACACACACACTGTACACATTACATACTATACATGCATGCTTCATACACACACAACATACTGTACATATTACATAATATACATGCATTATACACACACAACACACATTACATACTGTACATGCTTCATACACACATACTTTACACATTACATACTGTATATTAGGGGTGTGAATCGCCAAGAATTTGGCGATACGATTCGAATCGCGATACCAGTGTGGCGATTCGATATATCCCGATATATTGCGATACCGTCTAGGTGACGATACATCGTCATATATCCCGATTCTGTCTAAAAAACAATGTCTTTTACACTTTTATTAAAACTTTATTTTTACTTTATTTTTTTATACACTTTATTAGTCTTTTAGGAATCATTAGATTCCTCAGACAGATGAATAGAGTTCTATTGGACTCCATTGATCTGCGATCCATTGATAGAGCCTGGTCCAGCCAGGCTCTATCAATGACAGAGCCACGGAGAGCAGGGAAGCAGAGGTAAGCCCTCCGGCTACATCCACAGTGGATCGCCCGCCCGCGATCACGCTGCGGGGGGGGGGGGGGGGCGATCCACCCCACTAGCCCACCAGGGAGCATTCACAGATCCCTTTAGACGCCGCTGTCAGCTGTGACAGTGGCGATCTAAAGGTTTAATAGCCAGCCGGGGGCTGCAGAGTATGGAGCAGGCATGAGTCGGGAGCCCGCTCCATACACACTGCAGAGCTGGATATTAGCGGCGGTGATGCATTAGCGGCCCCCGGCTACTGAAATCAGCCGGGGGGCCGCAGAGTACGGAGTGGGCATGAGTCGGAGCCCGCTCCATACACCCAGAGCGACGCCGCGTCAGATCCGGCTGACAAAATGTGGAACTTGTATCTCCTGACGCCCGGGACATGCTGTTCCGGGCATCAGGAGATACAAATTCCACATCACTAAAAGAAACGATTCAAAATATTTTGAATCGATTCAGTATCGGCAAGTGAAAAATTGCGATAATTGCGCGAATCGATTTTTTCTTACATCCCTACTGTACATGCATCATACACACACACACTGTACACATTACATACTGTACATGCATCATACACACACACTGTACACATTACATACTGTACATGCATCATACACACACACACACTGTACACATTACATACTGTACATGCATCATACACACACACTGTACACATTATATACTATACAAGCATCATACACACAGAAACTGTATACATTACATACTATGCATGCATCATACATACACACACTGTACACATTACATACTGTACATGCATCACACACACACACACACACACTACACATTACATACTATACATGCATCATACACACACAGATACTGTACACATTACATACTGTACATGCTTCATACACACATACTGTACACATTTCATACTGTACATGCATCATACACACACACTGTACACATTACATACTGTACATGCATCATACACACACTGTACACATTACATACTATACATGCATCATACACACAGATACTGTACACATTACATACTATGCATGCATCATACACACACACACACACACTGTACACATTACATATTATACATGCATGATTCATACACACACAACATACTGTACACATTACATACTATACATGCATTATACACACATAATGTACACATTACATACTATACATGCATTATACACACATACTGCACACATTACGTACTATACATGGATGCTTCATACATGCACAGATACTGTACACATTACATACTATACATGCATGCTTCATACACACACAACATACTGCACACATTACATACTATACATGCATTATACACACACATACTGCGCACATTACATACTATACATGCATGCTTCATACACACACATACTGCACACATTACATACTATACATGCATGCTTCATACACACACATATACTGTACACATTACATACTGTACATGCATTATACATACATATACTGCACACATTACATACTGTACATGCATCATACACACATATAGAATAGATCAGTTTTTTCCAAGCAGGGTGCCTACAGAGGTTGCAAAACTACAACTGCCTTTGGCTGTCCGGGCATGCTGGGAGTTGTAGTTTTGCAACAACTGGAGGCACCCTGGTTGGGAAACACTGATATAGATACACACATGCACTTTACATATAGTCATCCAAAGTAGTAACACACACAGGCACATTACATAGACATACACATATGTACACAAATATACATATATCCATACACACACACACACACACACACCTGCTTATACATATATATATATATATATATATATATATATATATATATATATGCAGGGACACCTACTATAGTCAGGCCCCATGTTGTACAGCCTCTGCGGTCTCCTTTCCTCACAGCTCGGTGCTCCCCTCCTCCCCCTCCTCCTGCTCAGATGGCTGAAGGCTGAGAGAAGAGTCCGGGCTGAGGGAAGATACCAAGAGCAGCGGGGGTGGGGGGAGCGTGATTTTGGTGAGGTAAGAAGAACTCCAAAGCTGCAAATGAGTTTATTTTTTTTAAAGTCAGACATTCAGGGACCCTCTTGTTTGACTTGGGTGCCTGGGGCCCGTAGCTCAAACTCCAAGAGCAGGATTGTAAATCCGGCCCTGGTGATGGGGGGAATTGCCCGTCGCTACAGGACGGGCAAGCACTGGCTGTGATCGGGGCCCCCAGCCAGCTCGGGGCCCCAAGCAATTGCTTGGTTTGCCTGTCCTGTAGCGACGGGCCTGCCCATAGGTATACTAATTCGGTTACCCCTGAGTTTCATCTATTTGCCCAAAGGCATACATGTCACCATAACATAACACCTTAAAAAGTGTTCAAAAGTAAACTCTTTGGGGACCTATCTGCGTTAGTACAGAGCTTTTATGGCTTTTAGGCAGTGTTATACATGCATTTTAAAGTTGTTGCTGAGATTGATTTTTGCCTCAAACTAATTCAGTCTAAACCAAATTTATTGTTAAAATTCGACGAACATGCCTGTTTAAAAAAATTTTTGGGTACTGACCAAAGTACTATATGTCAACTCTAAATGAAGAACAAAGTTTGAAGAACAAACTTCTGTACTGTATCTTGTCTTAACCAAGCTACCCCTTAAATGATAGAAATGTCCAAAGTTTTAAAAACATTTTGCCAAAGAGGCTTTCTGGGTTCTTCAGGTTCCAAATCAGCACCAATGTCTGCACCCCCTATAGTTCTGCCCTTGGTTGGTCACCCAAGACAAGCTGATACACACATTTAGTCAAGTGTGAGACTTCCCCACATTTTCTAAAGATAAAATGTAAGGCCACGTTCACACAATGGAAAATCTGTGCAGAATTCCGTGTGGAATTCCACCAAAATGTTTTGCCCATTAACTTTAATGGGATTTTGCAATGTCATTTACACAACAGAATTTCTGCTGCGGAATAATTGATGCAGAAATCCCAATTTCCGTGGTCCGTAAAAATTTGGTCTGGTGTTATATTTTTCTGGACTTCGGCTGAGGAATCCCATTGAAGTATGGGGCTTGATTTCTGCTGAATTTGTGTGGAATTCATACAGAATTCTTGTAAAATGCATGCAGATTCCGTGCTGAATCCACGCAAACTTTGACTAAAATTAAATGAAGTCTTTCTTTTAAGTGAGCTGCAAAATCATGCAAAATTCGTACGGAAATTCTGCATACATTTTTGCATGAATTCTGCACCAATTCTGCAAATGTTAAAAAAAACTGCAGAATTCAGCAGATATTCTATGCAGATACAGAATTCATGCAGAATTCCGTTGGGTAGACGCAAACTAAGGCTATGTTCACACATCAGAATTTCGGCACAGCATTCTGCATTAGAATGCAGGAATCCCATTGAAGTGTATTGGCTATGAATTCATGCAGAATTTTCATGCAGAATTCCATGCAGAAATTCTGATGTATGAACACAGCTTAACATGAGCAACAAGGACTGACTAACTTAAATGGAAACATGAGTATCCGAAGTCACACTACTGACTATTCATCCACATTTGTGTGGTGTACATAGTTGCAGCGATTTTCTGCATTCTCCATTAAGATCCTAATGAATTGACTTCTGCTATGTTCATGGTGAAATGGAAGTTTGACTATTATGATAAATGATGCTGAAATATTTAATACATTAGTAATGGAGATGAATTTTGTTAATTGGTGTAACATTTTGTAGTGATATTGATGGCATATTAAGTATATTTAAAATGCCCATACACATTAGATGAACTTCACTTAAAATTGCAAATTCCAGCAGAACAGACTGACCATCTACTTAGTCAGTTGCTTGATCTGGGTATAGCATTCTTTTCTCATATTTTTTCTCTGTGGACTTATGGAAAATGCACATACAAAATGTCACAAAATGCACTTGTCTAAGAATTGTGTGGGGCTCTCATTCTTAGCCCCCATCTATCACAAATAGCCCTGCCTCATTAACATTAAGACACCTGACATGTTTTAACCACTTCCAAATATTTTTATTTCATTCACTGTACCTAAATACTTTACAGATGCGTCCTTTCTTAACTTATCTCTAAACTCAACATATTTAGACATGTTTGGTGTCACATTATCAGCTTTTAACCACATGAGTTCATAACCTTCTGTCACTAAGGTTGTGGTCACTGTATATGGTGAAAAAATCCACAGGTAGAATCCGCAACCTGTAATTCTTTATATTATTCACTTTACACTTCTTTTAATCATTGGACACAGCATAAAGTCTGCAACATAAAATCTGCAATGAAATCCACAGCATTCTAGTAGATTTTTACTCAGTGTTTGTATGTTATATGTTGTATGCTGATTTGCTTGTATAAAATGTGCAGCAAATAAGCTATGTATGGAAATACCCTAAATCTACACACAATTCTAAAGGCTTCATTTAGACAAGTATTGATGTATGACCCTAATTTACTAAGAGTTTTACGTTTTTATTAGTGTGGATATTGTTTTAGTCTTCCATATTTTCACTCTATTTACTGGGGGGAGTCACAGATACACAGTGGGAAAAAATTCAGACCAGATTTTTCTTGGTGGAAATGTCCATCCATTTATTCACAGGATTTTCCGAGAATTCAACAGTAAATAGGTTGGGTTGTAAGAATGTGCCCCTTTTTAGGTTTGCCTTACCCGTATAATGGCTACTTACTCCCCTTTTTATGGTTTGTCATGTTTGTGGGATAATTTGGGCACAATAGCCGGCATTTATCATTGTAGGTGTAAGTGTAGCACTTTTCTACAACTTCTTTTTGTGTACTGTAATGTGTAGGAGCATCAAATCTATTGAATGGTCACAGAGCATTTGATACATTTTGTTCAGGTCACATTTTCTGAAATTTCTCACTTCACATACACCAAAAACCTAAGCTAAGTCATGGCTGGTGTAGTTTAGATTTTTTTTCCGTGGTTTTGCGCCTTTTTTGTGCCTTTTCACAAAACGGTGCAGTTGATAAAAACCCTTCCATATCATGTGCATTGCCAAAATCAGTGGATTACAACTCAAAATCAACAGAAATGTGTAAACCAAAAGGGGCAAAAAAGGTGCAAATAAACCCTGCTTGCGCCTATTTTTGTGCCTTTTGTAGACACAAAAAACTGTCTAAAGACAATGATAAATGTCGGCCCATGTGCCAAAAAATCTGGTGCAGGCGCAATTTGTGGTACAATGCGCCAAATTGTGGCACACTGCACCACAAAAGCAGGTTGGATCTACAATAGTAAATCAGGGCCACAGCATTAGGTGACATTTATCAAGCCATGGAAGTGGTGCAAATTATCTAAAGTTACACATGTTTGTGCAGAAGTGGTGATATTGCTCAAAAATTTTTGCACAACAATGTGTGACTTTTGAGGATTTACACTGCTTGCACCAAAGAGACATAAAGAAGACACAAAGAAGGCTGGAAAGGGATTGGCCTCGAATGAAGGATATGTTTAGGTGGTGTACCCTCCTCACAAGTAACTTTAAGGAAGATTTTTGACACTTAAAGTTGCAGAAATATACATCACCATAATAGGTGGTATAAATTTGTGCGTCAAGCACAATGGCAGCCACTAAATTTACTAAGAGGCATGTACCATCATATTAAAATTCTAAACTAAAGGAATTATGGGGTCGACAAAGCTGTAAATAAAGACTGGCAAAAAGGTGTCATTTGCACCTTAGTATCATTCTTATATGTGCATTGATACCATAAACTCCTGAGTAGTTTTCCTGTCATTTAAAAAAATAGTTTTGACACAGCACAGATATATGTCAAAAGATTCCATCAGTCTGAGTTTCAGTGCTGAGACCCCGCCAGTCAGAAGAACAAGTGCAATAGACTTATAATGGGGCAGTGACACAAAGATTGCTGAGAACCGGGCAGTGAAACACAATACTGCGTGCTTAGTCCTGCTCGTTCTCTGAGTGCTGATCACTGACACACTGACCGATCAAATATTTTGACATATCTATCAATATGATAGGCACACTTTAAGAATGGGAGATCCTGTGCAGGTGGCAACAGTAGTTCTGAGAACAGGGTCAAATCCTCTTATATCATATATGCTGGTGTAAGATCTCAGTCACGTGATGCTTAAAGGAAACAGCTTTTAAAATGCTTGAATATTAACAACAATTATTGTTATTCAATTTTTCTTATGCCAGGAGAACAAATCATTTCATACTTTGCTTGGGTTGGGTCAAATTTGTTACGGCGTTTATTTTTGTGGTTGAGATGCTTTGCGCTTTGCGTATCTCTTTGAAATAAAAAGAAGATTGCATTGAACTTGGACACGCCAATCACATAGGTTGACATTCTTCAGAAAAAACTGAAATAAAATACATTTGCTTGGATGCCTGAAAAGAAAATGTAATCCATGCTTTCTCCTTAGAAACAGATCTTCAATATCGTGACACTTGATTTGAAAAACCAAATCCCTATTTCCATCATGTCTCCCTCGTGTGCATAAACATCAATCTCCCTAGTCATTCTGAAGTGAAACTCGAAAATTAACAGCATGGGAACATACTCTGAAAGCAGATGTAACCTTGCAAAAACTTGCTAAATGAAAAGAAAGAAAAAAAAAATACACGGGAAAAAGAGCCTCTCGGCTTAACCCTTTCGCAGAGCTTTTTCTGTCATGTTCTCCTTTATGAGTTCTTCTCTCCTCCAGTCCTAATCAGATAGACTGCACTTAGTTTGCACCATATGTTTAATGGCTAGGTTTCAGTCAGCTAATAAAATTGCTGCAGATTAATTGACATCCCTACAGACATCTCCAGCATCCTCCTGTGCGAAGGAGAACGTCTTTATAGCTTCCGGTTTCCCTCCTTGTGAGGGTTTTTTTGTACATATTTTACATTTGCACAGCTTTGTTACTTTCATAATGCTTATCTAGAGAATTATTATAAACTTTACGCAGGTGCGGCAGTAAAGCAAAAACCATGACAGGTTGGTATAAAAATGACAGGAAGGCCATTAATATCAACATCTTATCTAAAGAATATATAAAATATATAATATATGTTATGCGTATTTTCCGGCAACAAATTTATGCTATTTCAGTAGTAACTGTGCCAAAGCATTTGGGTAGAGCAGGGAGGGCAATGGCCTGAAGCACCAACCACTTGGAAGCCCCAGCGCTGTGCCTGTCCAAGCTGAGCTTTATTGTCTGTTTCTAGGGATAGAGCGTTGATCTGCATTTGTTAATTACAGCTCGCATTGTCTTTTTATTTTACTACCACAGCCAGTATAATTTACTTTGGTCTATAAATTAGGATTTGGGGAAAATGAATGGCAAGCAAACAAACAGGTCCCATCTCGGCAATGTGTGTGAAAATGGATGGAATATAAGACACTGAATTCTTATATGACATTGCAAAGACTTCCACGCTTGGAATTAAAGTGTACCTGCCATTATAGAAAATGTTTGACATGTTCTGGGGACTACAGCGAGCAGGCTGAGAAGAAGGCGGCTATATACATCCATGTCTGTGTTTATGTAAGAGAGACAGTCACATAGATCCAATCACTGAAAATATACTTTTAGTCTGCCTAATAGGAGTCACAGAAAAAGACTAAATACAATATTTATTAATTCCTATCAAAAAAGGATACACCTCACAGCAAATAAATGGTAAAGGAGGAGAACATTTTTAAGAGAAGAAAAAACTACCACAAGAGGACATAGTTTTAAATTAGAGGGCCAAAGGTTTAAAAGTAATATGAGGCAGTATTACTTTACTGAGAGAGTAGTGGATGCATGGAATAGCCTTCCTGCAGAAGTGGTAGCTGCAAATACAGTGAAGGAGTTTAAGCATGCATGGGATAAGCATAAGGCTATCCTTCATATAAGATAGGGCCAGGGAGTATTCATTGTATTCAGATTATTGGGCAGACTAGATGGGCCAAATGGTTCTTATCTGCTTACACATTCTATGTTTCTATGTTTCAAACGTGAAAGCACAAACAACTTGCTGACCAGCAAGTAACAATATAATACCGATAGAGAACATAACACAATATTACATGATAATTTATGTACACACTCCTCGGTATGTCTCTATCTCACATCTCAGGAGGTGGCTCAGGAAGTGAGACATCAGGTAAAAATTGGGGTAATGACCTAATAAGCCCGGGCTAAGATGATCTAAACCCTGGACCTAGGCGGAATTGGCCGCCACATCACTCCAGCATGAAATCAGGGACTGGAATAACATGACAGGATGCATTATCTTGATTTCTTATCTTTCTACTGATGACCATGAATTGGAAAATGCATAGAGAATGTTTTCATCTGAACATCTCATACTTAAAGGAGTACTCTGGTGGAAACATTTTTTTAAATCAACTGGTGTCAGAAAGTTAAACAAATTTATGAATGACTTCTATTAATTTTTTTTTTTTTACCCTTTCAGTAGTTTTTAGCAACTGTATGCCACAGAGGAAATTATTTTATTTTTGAATTTCTTTTTTGTCTTGTCCACAGTGCTCTCTGCTTACACCTGATGCCCGTATCAGGAATTGTCCAGAGCAGGAGAAAATCCCCATTGCAAACCTATGCTGCTGTGGACAGTTCCTGACACGGACAGAGGTGTCAGCAGAGAGCAATGTGGACAACACAAAAAAGAAATTAAAAAAGAAAAGAATTTCCTCTGTAGCATACAGCAGCTAAAAAGTACTGGAAGGGTAAATCTTTTTTTTATAGAAGTCATTTACAAATCAGTTTAACTTTCTGGCACCAGTTGATTAAAAAAAAATGTTTTCTACCCAAGTAAGTATCATGCTCATTTGGTTGTCCCATATTTTTGTTTTGGATTGTTATCTGTTTGATTTGGATACCCTGCTATGCATTATAATTAAAGGGGTACTCCACCCCTAGACATCTTATCCCTTAACCAAAGGATAAGGGATAAGATGTCTGATTGCAGGTGTCCTGCCTCAGGGAACCCCACGATCTCCGTGCTGCACCTGGCATTCTGAACAGAATGCAGGACCCCCGCAATCAGACATCTTATCCCCTGTCCTTTGGATAGGGGATAAGATGTCTAGGGGCGGAGTACCCCTTTAACAGTCCGCTATACTTTAAATATTCCTGCCTGGTGCTATTAATATAAATGCAGGGTGCTATTTACTTTGTGCTACTTATTGAGAGGTTACATCTCTGTTTTGTGTTCAACTTTGGTTTTATCATCACATTGCCTTACCTGGTATTTGTTATTCACTTTTGTGACTTTTGTTATATTGAACACTGTACATTTGGGGGCCATAGAGGTGGTATTTTGGACAGTGATGATTGCCTCATATATTGTACCTTATTAGTATGGTCATTGGTGCATATTTTGACACCAAATATATGCCTCTCTTATCATTTTAGTAGGCATGCATACAGAATCATCTAGCAGGGAATCCATATATATAAGGACTAGTGTTGCTCGCGAATATTCGCAATGCAAATTTTATTCGCGAATTTGCGAATATTCGCGAATATAGCACTATATATTCGTAATTAAGAATATTGTTTTTTTTTTTTTCCACAGTAAACATCACAGTGATCATCCCTCTCTGCTTCCAGCTTGTGTGGTGTAAAGAAGGCTGTAATACTACTGTGTGAGACTGGTGTGCGAATTGTCGCATATGCGAAAATTTGCATATGCGTATTTTCGCATATGCGAATTTTCGCTTATGCTAATTTATTTTTGCTAATGTTCGCATATGTTAATTTTTGCACACGCAAATTTTTCGCGTATGCGAAAATAAAACGAGAATATTATGAATATGCGAATATTGGCGAATATATGACAAATATTCGTCCATATATTCGCGAATATTCGCAAATTCGAATATGGCCTATGCCGCTCAACACTAATAAGGACTGACCTTATCTATACTCAGGTTCTCCTTTTTCTTGGGAGAGGTATTTTTTCTAACACTATGTATGGGCTTCTAGCATCTTATAGGGATATGCCTTGTTAGTTAGCCTATGCATAGCTAGTTAGATAGTCTAGCATAGGGCATTTCAGGACAGGGTAGTTTCCTGCTCCTTAGCAGTCAACGGCAAAATATGGCTTATTGATCAGTCATTGTTAGTAAGTAACACATAGGCAAATGTCAATGGTATTTATGAGTGCTATTTCCTATTGTAACATCTGCGCTCCGGCCAGACATGCTGGCCATGAGCGCTCTCTTGTCATGTTCCCGCTGCCAAAGGGGCTAGGATTCGCATCAAGGGATACGCCCGCATGCAAATCCCAGCCCATGACTCACCTCCCTGCTCTTCTTGTTCTCGCAACCCCGGCGTGTGTGCCCCTGCCTCCTAAGGCGCGCCCCGGAGTTCTTACATTTAAAGGGCCAGTACTCATTTAATTTAGTGTTTACATGTGCACCCTTTCTTTAAATATCAGCTCCTCCCTTTGTTCCCTGTCGGATTTTTGTTACCTTGTGTCCTAGTGTAAGCATACTGCGTTCCTGTGTTCCTGATATCCATGTTCCTTATCCTTGTTACGTTACCTTACCCTGTACCTGTGCCGCCTGCCCTGACCTACTGCCAACTTGACCTTGTCTTGCCAGTTTCCTTTTGTGCCATGCCACATCCCAGAAAGGGCCAGGGTTAGCGACATGGGTACCACCTGCCGTAGCAAGACCATCCCACTTTGTGGCAGGCTCTGGTGAAAACCAGCAGCACCTTAGACTCCGCTCCCTGGCACGGCTCACGTCATTATCCACACAGGCCCAGAGGATCCACCACCTGCCGTGGCCGTAACATCTATATAGATAAATGACATTGTATGTCAGAACATATGCAAATCTGATTCTTCATAATGTGGCCCATTTTGAGACTGGAGAGTTAATTTAGCCATCTCTAATTGGAGGCATTGCGGATAAATAGACCTTTGCTTCCACTTTCTTTGACAAGTAGATTAGACATGTGCAGAACCAAAAATTTTGTTTCTTTTTGTTTCGTTCATTTTCAAAAATTTTCGGTTCAGTGAATATTTGGAATGCTGTTAATTCTTTATATTCGGTTTTCGGATGCATAGGCTAAAAAATGTTTCGTTTTCGGATGCATTCGTTAATAACATCAAATGCATTCGTTAATTCGGATCTTTCGTTATATCTGTAAAATTTGTTAAATTTAGCATTCGTTACTAAACGAAATGCACATTCCTTACATTCAGTTTACTGATAACTAATGCCTTCGTTATTCGTTAACATGCATTATTCGTTATGCGTTATTTAACTAATGCATTCGTTAACTGTATATTCGTATGCTTTTTTGGAAATATTCAATTTTTTTTTCCGTGCATTCGGATTGTAACGAACACCCGAAAACGGGAAAATTCGTTAAGTTTAGTATTCGTTCCGAAACTAATTGCACATGTCTAAAGTAGATATAATCCATGGAACTGTACAGAAACAACCAATTAAATGGTGGGAAAAAGAAGGTTATTTCTAATAAGTTTATCTAGTTTCAAACTATGAAAGATTTTTCAGGAAAGCTCAGGGTTTTTTCTATGATGGCTACAATAAAAAAAAAAAAAAAAAAAATTATATGAGTATTTAGTGTCCCAGAAAATAAAACTTATTTGTCAGATATTCCTAGGCTGATTTTTCAGTTGTTCCAAGCATCAGGAACACATGGCTTATGGTGGCAAGCCCGCCTTGAACTCCATTGAAATTCAGCAAATGTTGATAAATAACTGTTTGCTGTTTTCATTACACAGGCCCAGGATGGGGTCTGCTAATCTGGAAGCCTCTACTGACACAATTTAAACTTTACTGCAAATAGAAAGCTTGCCAATTTACACGAAATTAATGTTGTTAATTTACACAGAGGAAAGCTAAAATATGGAATTGTAAAGCTACCAGATGTCTCGGCTTTTCAATGATAATGACGAGTCCTCTTCAAAGGTAAAAGTCATCGAAGTATCACGGAAGCTAAGAAAACATTTTGTCTTAAGAAAATTGCAAAATAAATAAAATCTGTGTTTTCAAAACCAACCATCTTGTGTTGTGTCATGTAGAATATGGATGCCTCAGAACAAGATATGAATGTATTATTAGTCTTATTAATAAATCAGCATGTGTAAATTATTAAAAGGCTTGGCTGTGGAATGGGATAAAATACAGAATTTCACATGGAAATTATCGGAAAATAGTTTGTAAAAAAAACTAAATCATTATGTGATGTATAATATGGCTTTTATGCCATGCAAAGGGATAATGGGGGAGATTCATCAAGGCCTGTGCTGAGGAAAAGTTGACCAGTTGCCCATAGCAATCAATCAGATGGCTTCTTTTATTTTTCAGGGGCCTTTAACTGGTCAACTTTTCATCTGCACAGGTTTTGATAATTCTCCCCTATATGCTTTGGAGAAAATTTTATTTTTTTTTTTAAGATCCATAGTGGCATTTAGATCAAAACGTAGTGCACCCCTAGTGATTGATCTGTTGTTAAACCTAGCAGTGTTCACCTTCCTAGCAGTGCCACTACGGGGAGCTGAGCATTTCATAATTCTCATTCAAAGCAATTGGCTTTCCATATAAAGCGTGTTTCTTAACGTATGGCTCTCCAGCTGTTTCATAACTCCATTTCTAATCATACAGTTGTCAGGGCATGATGGGAGTTGGTTGTAGTATTGTAACAGCTGGAGAGCCACCAGTTTGGGAACAGTGGTGTATAGGATTTACATATTAAGTCCTCAATACACTAGATAACTCTATCTACCCTATGACATTATTCTAGATAGATTAGGTAGCATTTTTATGATACAAGGCTCCCTTTAAGAAAAAGAAGGTCCTGAAAACAGTATGTGAAAGTAGTTTTACTGAACCTGACAGTCTCTTCAACAAATAAACCTGTAATATATGACTCTTTCAGATTACTGCTTGAGGTCTTCTCTTAATCTGCTTTGCTCTATTAATTTCTGACTTTATAGGGTTGTGTTATAGTTTTATATTAGCAGGTAATCAAATGAAGAGTATATCAGATATGCAAATAGATTTGGCCATTATTTTTATGGATAGGAATACATAAAAACATAATGAAATTGTGAATGTCTTGGTTAAAAATGAGAGAGTAATATACTGAGTGTATGATCCTGCCTTGTATATCCTTGTTTATTCTGTATTAACTTAGCCTTCTTAGCTTATCATGCTATAAATTACAACTTAGAAAATTATATTCTATCACCTAAAAAAGGAAGAAAATGTGAAATGCTCTGCTCAATATTTCCTCCTAATGAGACACAGCCACAACAATTTCTAGAAACAAAATATTGTTTATTATAATTAGAGATGAGCGAACTTACAGTAAATTTGATTTGTCACAAACTTCTCGGCTCGGCAGTTGATAACTTTTCCTGCATAAATTAGTTCAGCTTTCAGGTGCTCCCGTGGGCTGGAAAAGGTTGATACAGTCCTAGGAGACTCTTTCCTAGGAATGTATCCACCTTTTCCAGCCCACCGGAGCACCTGAAGGCTGAACTAATTTACGCAGGATAAGTCATCAACTGCCGAGCCGAGAAGTTCTTGACGAATCGAATTTACTGTAAGTTCGCTCATCTCTAATTATAATGATCTGATTGATTTGTAACTAATAAGATTTAATCTAAATATTTTGATCCTTGCAAATTGGTACAGGAGTCCCTATTGCTTGTACTTATTGAGTACTGAGGTATACATTATATACCTGCTGCTCAGTTCATGCTTATTGCCCAGCCCAGAGAATGTGTACCACCCAGGATAAAGATGCTTTAACCCCTTAACGACCACGGACGTAAATGTACATCCTGGTTTGGCGGAACTTCCCGCACCAGGACGTACATTTACGTACTGTGCATGACCGCGAGCATCGGAACGGTGCTCACGTCATATACGGCAGGTTCCGGCTGCAAGCAGTGGCCGGGGACCCGCCGGTAATGGCAGACATCTGCGATCCCGTGGATGTCCGTCATGAACCCCTCAGATGCCATGATCAATACAGATCACGGCATCTGCAGCAGTGCGGTACTTTGAATGGATGATCGGATCGCCCACAGCACTGCCGAGGCGATCCGATCATCCAGCATGGCGGCCGGAGGTCCCCTCACCTGGCTCTGGCCGTCTCCTGGGGTCTTCTGCTCCGGGCTGAGATCGAGCAGACCAGAGCAGAAGATCACCGATAATACTGATCAGTGCTATGTCCTATACATAGCACTGAACAGTATTAGCAATCAAAGGATTGCTATAGATAGTCCCCTGTGGGGACATAAAAAGTGTAAAAAAAAAAGTTGAAAAATGTAAAAATAAAAAGTAAAAAAAAAGATCCCCTTCCCCAATAAAAATGAAAGTTGTCAGTTTTTCCCATTTTACCCACAAAAAGCGTACATTCTTTTTTTATAAACATATTTGGTATTACCGCGTGTGTAAATGTCTGTACTATCAAAATATAATGTTAATTATCCCGTATGGTGAATAACGTAAACGTAAAAAATAAAAAAAGTCAAAAAATGCCACTTTTTGTCACATTTCATGAAAAAAAAATTATCTAAAAGTTTTATATATGCAAATGTGGTATCGATAAAAAGTACAGATGACGGCGCAAAAAATGAGCCCTCATACCGCCCTACATATATGGAAAAATGAAAAAGTTATAGGTGGACAAAATACAGCGATTTTAGATTACTGATTTTGTACAAAAAGTTTTAGATTTTTTTTTAAGCGGTACAAAAATATAAAAGTATCTAGCCATCGGTATCATTTTAATTGTATTGACCAACAGAATAAACACACATGTCATTTTTACCGTAAAGTGTATAGTGTGAAAACAAACCCTCCAAAATGTGCAAAATTGTGGTTTTCATTTAAATTTTTGTTTGGGTTCGTCGTACATTTTATGGTAAAATGAGAGGTTTCATTACAAAGTAAATTTGGTCACGCAAAAAACAAGCCCTTATATGGAACTGTAGATGGTAATATAAAGGAGTTATAGATTTTAGAGGGCGAGGAGGAAAAAACGAAAATGCAAAAATTTTAATGGGCCTGGTCCTTAAAGTTAAAATGGGCTTGGTCCTTAAGGGGTTAAAGGAGTATTCTAGATTTTTTTTTTTTACTATGCTACAGGGGCTGTAAAGTTAGTGTAGTTCATAATATAGTGTCTGTACCTGTGTGATGGTGATCTCGAAATTCTTGTGATCTTCACCACAATGTGTTTTTTTAACAGCATACAATATGAGTGTTGTCTCAGGTTTTCCCAGGTTGCAGTGCGGCCAGAACCATTACATCACTAGTCAGGTGATGACAGGGAGCCTGTCACCTTCAACGGGTAGGGCAACCACTGGGTGGAAAGGAGATCATTCTGCAGTGAATTGTCGTTTTGCAACAGCTGGAGGCATAATGGTTAGAAAACACTGGTCTTTTGTTCACAGTAAAGCATGGAAGGCAGCACACCTGTGCTTTAATGGGTGGGGTGGCTAATGTGTGGGAGGGAGAAAAGTGTCCTCACACTTACAAACAAGGTATTATGGGACTTGTAGTTTGACAGAAGGATTTCCAACAGGAAATAGCCATTTCACAAAAAGATAGCTCCAGCGTTATGGTAATCTCAAAAGCCATTTAGCACAAATCCTTCTTAAGCATGTCCATTACTGTCTGGCAGGTATGTACTAAAATTACCTTATGGTGGATAGCCCCTTTAAGAATCAACACTTACTTATATTAGTTGGGTTGGTAGTCTGTGTCTATGCCATAAAGGTCAAAATGGGAATGACCCATTAATGTTTACAAAATACTAAAGGGCACAGAGTGCAACTTACACCAGAACTGAACTTAATACAACAGGAGAATTATCATCACCTGACTTGGAATCACTCTCTAAAGACCTATAGGACACAAAGCAAGGTCATGACATTGGGTTCCTCACAGTAGCAGTAGACCCCCAAGCCGCAAATCACTTCCATCACTCCTCTTCCCTTCCAGTCTTCTACCTTCTAAGCACAGGTAAGCCACTTCAGGCCTCACAATCCTTCTCTTTAGCATAAGACAGGTTCAAGTCTACTAGCTCAGAGCTTTGGGCCAATCTTAGACTCTGAGGCCAATCTTAGACTCCTTTTGACAGGTGCCTCTGGCTCCACACATGGGCAGACCACACATTCCCGGGGATACAAACATTTTTGTTTAAACAGATTCTCACTGCTTCTCCTAGGTCTACTTTAACTGTATCTTGCAATTTATTAATAAATAAAAATAAATAAATAAAAATGAAACATAAAATTCAACATATTCTGCCTAAAATGGGCACCATAATTTTTGGTTAGTGGATAGTGCTGCAATACTATTTGTATTAGAAAAAAGACAGATTTTGTATGGAGTTCATACTTTGTTTGCATGGGTTTCTTGGGTTTTCACTCATAGTCCAAAACATAATGGTAGGTTCATTGACTATGAAATTGGTTTCTGTATGCCATTGTAAGCAGAGACTTTGCATCCTATATAAGAGGTGTACTGTTTTGAGTGATTATAAGCAATGCACTGTGTTGCAGAATAAGTTATAAAAGCTATATATGAAACGAGGAATTCAATAAATTGTGACTGGCTCCAATGTACTTTATCTAAAGGGTTATTGCCAAAAGAGATAATATACTGGTAGGGTATACTAGGTCATGATCAGTCATGGTCTGTCCTCTGCCACCCCCACCAGTCCTAAGAATATAGGGGTGTCAGCACTTTCTTTCAAAGTTTTCTTTGCACAGTGGCTCCAAAACTGCCCCATTGATTTGGGGTCGGACCACCATTGATGATTAAGTGACCACATATGCTAGCAATCTGCCATTACTTTATATGATGCAAACCTCATTAACTCTGCAGGGCCAAATAAGAATTTGCAAAGTACTTTTGTCTAAATGAATAAGACCATTACCACTGCTATCATTAACGTCTCATTCCTCTTATGACCTTATTATGGCAGCCTTTTGCCTATCAACGCTAAATGAAGCATACACATTTTGGAATATATGCACATATTTCCAAATAAACTGTATGTTAGAAAAAAGCTGGACAACAAACCAGGCAACCTAGACAATATTGGCTTCATTTACGGTAATTGAAATGGCTGAGTGATGTCTCTCCATCTCATTAACTTTCACTCATGTAATTTTGATCCCAATGTTAATAATTCTGGGCTCAGCTGGAAGACAATAGGACATCTATTACTAAACCCTTGGTATAAGGAAGGGCGGTCGTCTCTTAATGTACTCATTGAGGGCTATTGAAAATAAGGTTACAGACAATAATTTAATCCATTATCTAGCAAATATCTAGACAACCTAACCAGGTTTGCTTTTCCTTGAGATGCCATTTTTTTTTCCTTATAAAAGATCGCTTTTATATTCTTTCCTGGCCCCTGATAAAATTTGTCCTCCAGTCATTGAAATAAGCGCAGAACCTGCCACTTTAGATGTGATTACCCTCCCCATGAACTTTACGGCAACATACAGATTTTTCTTCAAACATTTTCCTGCTCTCTAAAATTCAGCTGGCACCATAGAAATATACAGAATATATTACACTGAAGACTCAGAAAAGCCTTTGGCTGGCCGGGATCCATTGCTATGCACTGCATAGTTCACTAACGCTAAATAAACTGCAGGCCTATTTCTTCTTAATAGCAAGAACAATAAAATGTCAATATCACACATTATGCAAAGGATATCTAACCCCTTCATGACACAGCCCCTTTTGACCTTGAGGACACAGTCAATTTTAATTTTTCCATTTTCTCTTTTTTCTCCTCATCTTTTAATGGGGTACTCCAGTGCTTTTTTTTTTTTATCAACTGGTGCCAGAAAGTTAAACAGATTTGTATATTACTTCTATTTAAAAATATTAATCCTCCAAGTACTTATTAGCTTCTGTATGTTCCAGAGGAAGTTCTTTTCTTTTAAAATTAATTTTCTCTCTGACCACAGTGCTCTCTGCTGACACCTCTCTCTGTTTCCAGAACTGTCAAGAGCAGGAGCAAATCCCCATAGCAAACCTATCCTGCTCTTGACAGTTCCTGAGATAGACAGAGGTGTCAGCAGAGAGCACTGTGGTCAGACAGAAAATAACTCTCTCTGGGGCATACAGCTGCTAATAATCACTGGAAGGATTAAGATTTTTAAATGGAAGTCATTTACAAATCATTTAACTTTCTGGCACCAATTGATTTATATATATATATTTTTAAATGTTTTTCACCGGAGTGCCCCTTATTCAGCACTATAACGCTAATATTTTTTCATCCACAGAATCACGCGAGATTGTTTTTTTGTAATGATAACTTTTATTTTACCATACAATATATGTTAAATAAAAATTAAATAATGATGGGTTACATTTTTTTTAAGATAAAACTGACATGTTATCTTCATTCTGTGGGTCAATAGAATTATAACAATGCACATATTTACATAGCTTTTACACGTACTATGTTTTAAAAAGCTCTGCTTTTTTTCTCCAACATTGGTAACATTTCCCTATTATGGCCCCTATAATTTTTTACATCTTATCTACAGGGCTGTTTGAGGGCTCATTTTCAGTTTTATGTTTTAATGGTATCATTTAAGTTTAGATGGGACTTTCTGATCTCTGTTCTTTACTTATTTTTTTTTACATTATTTATATACAACGTATATATATATATATATATATATATATAATCTTTTTTTATTTTTTTCACATTTACGCTGTTTACTCTACAGGATCAATACCAAATATATTTTTATATTCTTTTATTTGAAAAATGGAAAAAGAGGGGTAGTTAGATTTTTATTTATTGGGGTGTGTTTTTATAACACTTTTTACATCTTTCTAGGGGACTTTTATAAGCAACGGTTGGATAGATTGCACTGATTAATGCTTTGCTATTGTAGAGCATTGATCAGTAAGACCTGTGTTTTGCTAGCTGGGCCTGCCTGAGGCATACTCTATTAGTTAATGGCCAAGTGACCAACATGGAGGTCTTCAAAAGTCTTCAAGCAGCCATAAAAAAAAAGTATGACACATGACCTGTAATTCAAGTTCCTAAATGTTGTGATCACTATTGATCACATCACTTAAGGGGTTAAATGACTGACATCTACATGATCACTGATGTCCGTCATTGACTGTGAGTATTAACTGGCAATAACCGGCTTGCATATGCCTCCAAATAGGGATACTTTTCTTTTTAATTAATTTAAAAAAAAGTATAAAAAATCTGCTAGTTCAGTGTGTTTTGATTAAATCTTAGCCATACATGTTTCCATGACTTTGAAATTAAAGGAGTTGTGTTGCGGGAATTGTTATGATTCCATTGTGTCTGGGCTGCAAAAAGTTAAAAAACAAACCTTAGAGGAAAACGGTCATCCTGTTCACCACACAAAACCTTATACACTGGGTTATAGTGTGGGAGAAAAAGAGACCAATGAGGGGTTCTTCTACACGTGTATAGTGTGGGTGAACAGGATGACCGTTTACATTTAACTCACCTTCCGTCACTCCCCTGTTGCGCCTATATAGCTCTTCAGTCCCTCGGTCCCAGTCTCCTTTCTGCTTCCGTGTGCACAGGTTTTTACACTGTGATCAGCGATGTCCCTCCTCGGCCAGTGAGAGGCTGAGTGCAGTGTAATGTAACAGGCTCAGGCAGCAGGGAAAAGTCCTTACATGACACTGCGCTTAGCATATCACCAGCCGAGGTGGGACATTGATGCGTCTGGCGATATGCTGATTGTAGTCTGATGATTCTTGCACACGGACGCCGGAAGGAGACCAGGACCGAAGGACAGAATACCAATATCGGTGCAATGGGGAGAAACCGAAAATGAGTTCAGGTTGCTTTTTTGTACTTTTTGCAGCCTGGGCACACTGCGATCATAACAATTTCCGTTACTCTTCTCCTTTAAAGGGGTTATCCACCATAAGGTGATTTTAGTACATACCTGCCAGGCTATCTTTTTGTGAACTGGGTATTTCCTGTTTGGTCTCTTAAACTACACATTCTGTAGTTCCATGCTTGTAAGTGTGAAGTTACGTTCCTCCCTCTCACACAGCAGCCACCCCACCCATTGCAGCACAAATAATCTCAAAAGACCAGTGTTTTCTAACCAAGGTGCCTACAGCTTTTGCAAAATGATCTCTCTCCCACCCAGTGGTCGCTCCACTCATAGAAGCAGGACTGGCTCCCTTTGCACACCTGACTAGTGATATCATGTCTCGATGCACTGCAACCTGTGAAATCCAGAGACCTACAGTAAGTAATCTTCCATGCTGTTAAAAATGAATATTGGAGCGAAGACCATCGTCACACACAGGTACAGACACTATATTATGAACTACACTAACTTTACATCCCCTGTAGCATAGTCAAATAAAAAAAAAAAACTTTATGCCAGAGTTCGGCAAACTAGCAGAACTGGACTGTTAAAAATTTTGCTCAACTCTATGAACAAACTTCTAACACTGGAGGTAAACCCCATTGTGTCAAGAACTTAAAGCATGTTCTCTCTTTTACTGCAGCAGTATCACGCAATATATTTATCTTTATATTTCAGTCTCTAGTTCACCTTCAAGGTAAAATAAACACATAAGAAGGGTCACATAATAGAGGTGCGTGCCATGAGTAGTATTGCCTAAGAAGAGTTATACTTATACTGAGCAAAGTTTCATTTAGATTTAAGCTTTAGAGTAGACCATTTCCTATACACACGGTCCCCAGAGCTTTCCTTAACAAGGTCAACTAGGTCATCTCATTTTAAGATGCAATCCTGTGATAAAATTTCTTGGTTTTGTGAGACATCTGGTTGTTTCTTAAGAGTAGCTTTGTCAGCAATGCTACTTCTGGGCTTTCCTTGTCTCTTCTTATGTGTGCTGCAGTAATGCCTCTTCCTTAGGTGTTTTTCTTCTGTCATTACAGGTAGCATTTTTCCCAATGAGAACACCAGGGGAGTTGCTGCTGTGTTTACAGTGTGTAATGAAGAATCAGCGTTGCTTAGGCTGAGAACCGAATTCCGCTCATCTTCCTCCCGTCCCGTAGAGGTCATATTGATTCAGGCTGTGAGGTTGCTCTGAAGCACAATTGATTCTATGTTTGTTATTTTTGCATAACAACACTTAGTATTGATTCTAGGTGATAAAGTGATGTTCTCCTTATCAGTTTTTGTGTCATATTTTGGCTCATTCTCCACAAATAATAAATAAGTGCCCTGTTTCTGTAGACAAATGGCATAAACAGCATTTCTCTGTATCTGACAGCCCTGCACTAAAAATATATACTGAATTGCAGATTAGTAGATTATCCAATGATGCAGTACCATATGTATCTGGATGTAAATGTACTGTATTACTTACAGAATATCCAGAACAGTTGCTACGAAATAGCAACTAGAGTTGAGTTTTACTGCAGCTCTTTACAGGTCATCTATTAATATAAAAGGCCGCTCTATTTGAGGATATATACAAGTTGTTCTAATTTAATGTTTCTAAATAATGTTGTGAATTAACTAATCAGCCCCCACCACAATTGGCTGAAATCTACAATGACTTATACACCAAGCATAGATCACTGGCACCCTACCTACTATAGCTGCATTTGAGGGGGACTTTTACCAACAGTTGTTTATTATTTTTTTCAGGTCTTTGTATTTCAATTTTAGGGAGTACTCTAAAGTGTTGGCCACTCTGACTTCTTGTCCTTAGACACTGCAGCAATGTAGAATAAGTTTCTGCTTTCTCCTGGTTGGTCAGAAGAGCATAGCTAGCTTATAGGACACTACACAGACTTTTCTACATCTCTTCTAACTTTGACTGCATCTAGTAATAGTCAGGGAAGCACTTTAATAATCCTTCTTGATGGTTCTGCTTGGCCAAGAGAGCTCAATGAAGAGTTCAACATACAGTTACCCCCTGACCTACGATGGCCCCGACATACGATCATTTCAACATACGATGGCCTCTCAGAGGCCGTTGCATGTTGAAGGCAGCATCAACACACGATGCTTTTGTATGTCGGGGCCATCTCATAAATGGCTATTCGGCAGCGCTGACTGCTTCAGTGTGGTCCGCTGAAGATCACTTACCTGTCCTCGGGGCTCCGGCGCGTCCTCTTCGGGATCCCCTGCATTGTCGGCGCTCTCCATCGTCGTCATCACGTTGCTGCGCACGCCGCCCTGTCATCCAATAGGAGCGGCGTGCATAGCGACATGATGGCGGCGAAGTGAGAGCGAGGATGCCAGGGGAAGCAGAGGCCTTGCCGGAGCGGGGGGGGGGGCACACCCTGGGGACGCAGCAACAGCGATGGAAGGCGACATTCCGGGCAGCGGTGACTAGCGGTGACGGTCCGGAGCGGCGGGGACACGTGAGTATAACCTCCAATACCAGTGGTCTTCAACCTGCGGACCTCCAGATATTGCAAAACTACAACTCCCAGCATGCCCGGACAGCCGTTGGCTGTCCGGGCATGCTGGGTGTTGTAGTTTTTGCAACATCTGGAGGTCCGCAGGTTGTAGACCACTGTCCTATACTTTACATTGCACGGATCCCTCAACATCCGATTGTTTCAACAGACGATGGTTCATTTGGAACGGATTACCATCATATGTTGAGGGCCCACTGTATTCTCAAAATAGGCATTCTAAATGTATGCACTAAATATAAAGTAAATTTTCTAGTGGAAATATCATTCAGTTTTATTTGGTGCCTTTCTGAGTAACTGCTGAAATGACAACGTATAAATGCACATTAAAATTCCATGTTCTTTGATGCTGATTTGCTTTAGTCCTAACATAGACAATACAAAGCACTAATAACCCTTTACTGATAAAAATGTAAAAATGCAAGTAAAAAGAACTTACTGATTAGGACATGCAGATTCTCTAATGCTGTGGATTGTATCTACTTTGTGTGAACATATACTCAGTGTTTACATGTGAGAGTCTGTTAAGGCAATGTTCATACAGCCCAAAACATTCCTCAAATTGTAGTGCACATAAACTTCAATGGGGATTCCACTGTCCCATTCACACAGCGGAATTTCTTCTGAATTCTGTTCAGAGCCCTATGGCATTCCGCCCAAATTCTGCAAAACTGTGAAAAATCCTCACTCTACTTTTTTGAGCGGAATTTGAGCAGAACAGCAGACATTTAGCTGTGTAAATATAGCCTTAGACTGAGTTTTGGAATGCTCAAGTGTTCTGTGAGACCAGGTAAGATCAGTAAGGCTGGGTTCACATATGTCCGGCATCCAGCATAGGTGAACTCAGCCTATATCTCTATGTCAAACAGGAAAGAAGAGCGCTCCATAGCGTAAAACCGCCACTCCAGGGTCCAATTTAAAGTGGTAAAAAAAACCTTACCGAAGGCGGTTGTGTGAACTCACACACAACAATGGTCTGCGTGGATGAGAGAGTACATCTGGTCTGCAGCCTCCCCGACCTGGGCAATATTCAACAGGTGAGGACTTCCAAGGGGCGGTGGGGGGTATCGGCGCTGGCCAAGATCGGACACGTCCGAGGAGTAAAATATATTTTTATTCAAATGCAATGCGTTTCAACGCACTTAGGCGGCTTCATCCGGCACCTAAGTGCGGTGAAACGCGTTGCATTTGAATAAAAAATATTTTACTCAACGGACGTGTCCGATCTTGGCCAGCGCCGATACCCCCCACCGCCCCTTGGAAGTCCTCACCTGTTGAATATATCTCTATGTAACTGATGCCACAACTGATGACAAGTTGTCATCCGGTGTATTGCATCTGGCTTCCATTGTTTCTGCATGGCAGACAGGCTCCGAAGTGTCCAACCATCCGGCGTCAAATTGTAGACACTGGATGATTGTGAACTGTCCCATTCAAATTAATGGGATCAGTTCTAGCATCAGAAACTATGCCGGACGCCTGATATATGTGATACCATCCTAACCAGCTCTTCTATGTAGACCAGTGTTTCTCAGTTCACACCAGCTGATGCAAAACTGGAAGTTGGTATTTTGCAACAGCTGAAGGCTGACCTGGGCAGTATTGCATGTATCAAGTATATTTTGCATTTTCAATTCAAACTGTAACCCTCATTAAGTGGATTGTAAAGTTGAACTGTGATCATAAAGCATATAGTGCCATTTAACTTGTTTGCAATCAAGAATTGGGGCCACTGTTATGTGAAATGTCAAACCATTAAAGGGGTTTTTCCACAAAGCAAAGTTTAAAAAAAGTAAAATCACATGTGTAAAAGAGTACAGTTGCGCTTTTTTTAGATAAACTAACCCCCATCGCTGTACTGTTCTTCTCCCCCATGGATCTGGTCCTCTCTGAACTGTGACCTTGTTGTTCCAGACAACAGAGCGCACACTTTCCAACAATCCCCCTTATTGGCATTCCCAGTGCAAACTACAGGCAATATGCAGATGAACTGAGCATACTTGACTGTCTATGTAGATGTCCTAAGATGGTCATAACCTGAGACAACAGGTCCATTGGGGATTGGTGAGTACATATCTCTCATACTGAATATTTTCAGACATGCTTCTATATTACAAATATGTTTAAATGCACATGTCTGTGGTAAAAAACGAAGAAAAACAAACTTTAAAGGGGTACTCTGGTGGAAAACTTTTTTTCTTTTAAATGAATTGGTGCCAGAAAGTTAAACAGATTTGTAAATTACTTCTATTAAAAAAAATCTTTACCCTTCCAGTACTTATTAGTATGCTACAGAGGAGATTCTTTTCTTTTTGAATTTATTTTTTGTTTTGTCCACAGTGTTCTCTGCTGACACCTGATGCCCGTATCAGGAACTGTCCAGAGCAGGAGAAAATCCCAATAGCAAACCTACGCTACTCTGGACAGTTCCTGAGAGGTGTCAGCAGAGAGCACTGTGGACAAGACAAAAAAGAAATTCAAAAATGAAAGAATTTTCTCTTTATTATACAGCAGCTAATAAGCAAGATTTTTAAATAGAAGTAATTTACAAATCTCTTTAACTTTCTGGCACCAGTTCATAAAAAAAAAAGAAAGAAAGAAACGTTTTCCACCGGAGTACCCCTTTAAGGTCTGCATTCATTTCTTTAAAGAATAACCCATTATCCTTGACTACCACTACATACAAAATATTTTTTCTGAAGACTTTTCAAGTGTTTATCGTGTCCCTGAAAAATGTTGGCAGCAAGGATTCCACTAGTGACCATTAAGGAGTAAATTGGGGCAGTAAGTCTGCATCTGCCATATTTAATCTACAGACAGATCAATGATGATTGGTCAGCACTTAGACCACTTTTTCTTATCTCATGTGTTGTTCTACAACATCTGAAATCCCTGTTCAATATCAGCTTGTGAAATATAGAATTGATTTAACATCCAATTATTCTTTGAAATAAGTGTTCAACACTTTATCAATAATTCAGGGCACTGCATTCAGAAGCCTTTATTTTCCTGTCAAAGAGGTCTTTATATCTTAAGGAGGTTATAGGAGGTATCTCAGGGGATCTCTAAAATTGCAGGTGCTTAAATGGCACAGTGACAAATTGGCTGGAAAAGCACTGCTAAGCAACTGACTATTAAAGTTAATGGCATCAACTATTTTTGAAAGTGCCCCCAACTATGAAGTCTGAAGCCAGCCTTATTGAAAGCATTATTTTCTTTATACCTTGGCATGGCTTTTAAGAGTAAAAAATATTTGAGAAATTATGATTCCTAAGAAAAAAGAAATACATTTTTTCTCTAGCTATTTGTCTGCTTTTAACCCTTTTTATGTTATTTTTTTCTTTCACACTCAAAGTAGTTCAAGTAAAGATTTTGGAATATATTTTAGAGAGGGAACTGATACTAGAATATCTTTGTAGAAAATACATTTATTTATTGAACCAACTAAATTATAGTAACAATACCATGGACTACATAGGAATCTTTGGGCTACTTCTAACATGTCTTTATAGGTAGTAGTGTTGCTCGCGAATATTCGCAATTCGAATATTATTCGCGAATATCGCATATTCGCGAATTCGCGAATTTCGCGAATATAGCGCTATATATTCGTAATTACGAATATTCGTTTTTTTTTTTTTTTTTTTTTCTTCACAGTACACATCACAGTGATCATCCCTCTCTGCTTCCAGCTTGTGTGGTGTAAAGAAGGCTGTAATACTACTGTGTGAGACTGGCGTGCGAATTTTCGCATATGCGAAAATTAGCATATGCTAATATTCGCATATGCGAATTTCCGCATACGTTAATTTTCGCATACGCGAATATTCACGTATGCGAAAATAAGACGAGGATATAACGAATATGCGAATATTCGCGAATATATGACGAATATTCGTCCATATATTCGCGAATATTCGCGAATTCGAATATGGCCTATGCCGCTCAACACTAATAGGTAGCTTGTTGTGTACAGCGTAATAGCCATTGTTATTAGAATTTTTTGTCTCTAGGAATATTCTAAATAGGTGACTGGATAAGAAAGTCTATTTTTTAAATATCCCATTAAAGAATTTTAAGTTAAAAAAGGCTGGTCCTGCTGTTGTAACACACTGCTATATGCCAGGGGTCTAGTCCTGGTTGATCATCCAACTCCAGTTCTATGATAGAACCTTTCGTGTTTTCAGTGTAGGGACTGACTAACTTCTAACAATATACAATAATCTCTTGATGCTTAGCAATTCTTCCTCTCATGCTGGGGGCATTGGTGGACCCCCCCCCCCCCATCCAGCAACCACCCTCCCCTCTCGTTCCCTTCATATTCTACAGGATCTCCCTTGTTTTATGTTGCATGTTTTGCAAGTTATCTGAATGCACTTATCAATATGATCCCTATGTCATGGGTGGGTATGTTACAGAAACTTGTGGCGCCATTTTGTATACAGTAGTAGAGCTCATTTATATTCCCAGTGATGTCAACTGTTAACTGTCATGTTCTGTCTTTGTTGTGGGACTGACTGGGACACGATATGCAATGTTTGTATGTTTCTGTGAAAATTGTTAATCCAAAAAAAAAAAAAACAGGTTGGTCCCCTGTTTAGTACCTTCCCAGAGAGACTACAAAAAACATCTATAACTCTTGAGGAATTGCCACATTCATGAATTGGGTTGGAAATACACATTAGGGTGCATTCACACCACCGTTGTACCTTCCATGGCACACATAGTCAGCAGCCTTCAAGATGATATACTGACATATAGGAGCACAGTTAGGCATGGGCATAGATTCAATGGCCTGAATAAAGTTAGCTAATGACTACGTTTAGATGGAGACCCCAAACCATGCTTTAGGGTATGAGTCAAAACACATATACATTTGGGAAATTACCCAAACTTAGTCATTGGCTGAATGCATTCAGGCTAATAACGTCTGTGGGACCAGTGTCTGTCTGTGCTTGCCATCTTGTGAGGTTGCCAATGTACATGTCACCACAAGCACAATTGTGGTGTGAATGCACCTTTATATTAATATTAGCTAAACCAACCCACTCGAATCAGGTTATTTAATGTTTATAAATGCTACCAGACTCTCCCACAACAGCAGATATTGAGAGAGAGAAGAGAAGATTTTAGCTTGCAGATCCTTTTGCTTTGAAGGGAAATAAACTGTATCAGGGAAATCTAAAGCTGACTTTCTATATTCTCCATATTCAGAACATATTTATGCTCATCAGAGCAGAGCATGCATGTGAATGAAAGATGGGTAGCTTAGGTGACAAAGATATCAGAAGAACAAGCATTTGGTCAACAGATTGAAATTAAAGTATGCTGTACTTGGGCATCTTCAGCACTCTAATAGAAATTAATGGAGTGCATGCCGTTTGTGGCACACCCTCCTTTCAGAGAGTCAGGGTGCTGAGAAGGAGATTGTGGAGGGTCCCAGACCATCCGCAACCAGACACTTCTCTCCTATCCTGTAAATATGGGATACGTTGTTTTTCAATGCAGTACTCCTTTAAGACATTGGACTGGTTGGCCACCTTTTACTTAAAAAAGGCTTACTTCATGAAACTAATCGATGACTATGCTTATTTCTAATATACAATCAGCAAGATTTTGTTCTATTAACAGTTTTACTGACAAGTTTATTATAAATTCATATATTGCAATATAACAGGAATAAATGAGTTGAAAGTAGAAATAAATAAATACAAGTAATGTAAACAGCTATACTTACAATTTACTAAGCTCCAGATGTTGGAAAAGCTGCCAAGACAATGTTGTCAATCGATTTCCAGAAAGATTTCTAGGCAAGTAAAAAAGGAAACAGGTTTATAAATATTGTATAAAGATATGGCCATGATGCAATGATATACAACACAATATTCTTGAGAATAAAGATATCACCCATATATATCTTTATGAACACTGCTGAGAACACTGCTTCCACATTTTATCACTGCTGTCATTATTACTTACGGCATTAATATTAACTGGCATTATTCATATTTCTTTAACCCCCTTGGAGAAGAAGCCATTTTTTTATTTCTTCATCTTTGTTTTTTCATCCTCACCTTGCAAGACCAACGGCTTTTTATTTTTTCATCAATACATTTAAGCAGATAGGATTTTTTGTACTAAATATATTTTACATGTTTGTGTCCTTCCACTCCAAAAGAAAGCTTTTTACTAATGAGTATGTTAGCAATCGGTATTTCTTAATGAAATCGATCTAAGAACATTCACTACTAGGAGTAAGTAGGTGTAAAAGGAAAAAGCATGGACCACTGAGCCCTCTGTCACAGTAATTGGAAAATGGTGCGACCCATGTCTGCCGACACATAATGAGACATGAAAAGGCACATCATGTGCCCAAACAGGCATAACAAATACAAAAACAATAGTTCCAAAAACAGAAAATGCTTACTCCCCCGTAGTGCCCAATACCCCAATGTCTGTGTCCGATTGATATTGAATATGAAATAGTGCAGAGCTTACAAAGATATTAATTTATGCCATCATGTACCATTGTAAGATTTCACTCTCCAGAAATACTGCAGTGAAGTTGAAGTGCATACTGTCTTTATTGAGTCTAGTGTGTGAGTCCTGATTGTAAGTTTGTTATAGAAGGCAAAGGGGCCCAGATACACTTTTTAAAACATTACAATCATTTCACAAAACGAGGGGGGCGTGGCTTGGTATGCCAGCGGACAGACGCAGTTGCTGAGAGCTCCGGCCAGGCTTTTCACTAAATGGTTCTTTAAATAGTTATGGGTAGGGCAAGAAGAAAGCTAAAACAGCCCCATCCACTCTGGAATTGATTCCTACCATTGCCGCCTTCTTCCAACCTCTGTATTCTCATGACTCCCCATCTCGCAGAGCCACATAGGAAGTGCACGCTGTAAAGGGTGCACCACTACCAGATCAACAATTATATTATGTGGAAAGCCCGCACACTCCAACACCTTACCTACAATGGGATTGCTATCCACCTCTATCCTGATCTCTCCCAGAGGACCCTCTAGCTTAGAGGAACTTTGAAACCATTACTCCTCATGCTCCAGGATGCTTCCCCTTTTCTCTTACCACAAGGCATGGCTCGACTGTTGCCACCATTCGACACTCTGGAGATTTGGGACCCTTTCTGGAGACTTTTAAACTTCTACCTGTACCCCTCCCTGACTGGAAACACATGCACCTTCCCTCGGTGCCCCCTCCACCATCCCATTCAGACTGGACTGGCTCCTCACAGCAAAACACACTGTCAAGATGTAGCAAACCTCTGATGTACCTGTTATGTTCTGCCATTTTGTAGCTTTCTCAAGCTCTTATATATGCTGATTTGTTTTTTTCTGTGGTTAATTTCTGCCTTGCCCATATAATGTTAGTTGGCCACTTGTGGCCTGTTCTCCCCTTCAAACTGATTGCCCTATTAAGCTGACCGCCTTAGTTTGACCTTGTTATTCTAGCGTGTGTTCTTGTTTGTTAGGCCCTACACCCCTCTCTCTTCTTTACTGACCCTTTTATGCCTAATATGGCTGTGGCCCTCTTGGTGCCCTTCTGGCATGCCTTTCAAATTAACCCCATTAGGATGGTACCTGGACTGGTTCCGGTTTTTATTATGGTCCTTATGGCCCTTTCTCTTAGTCCCCATGGAGCTGTCCCCTTACAGTTGCTGTCATTCTGTTGATATGTCTCCTCTCTTTCTTCTCTTGCTCCTCCCATGCCTCTTTTTTCCCTTCACAGTTCACCTGGACTGGTTCTTCCCTGCCACCTGGTCTGACTGCACTCTGAGCGCTACTGAGTCGTAGTAAGTTGTTTCCATCCCCTTCCATTCCCAATGGCTGATATTAAATTGTTTACCCTTAATGTTAAGGGTTTCAATACCCCAGAAAAGAGGGCTCAGTTACTCTACACCTTTCACAAACAATGGGTTCAAATCCTGTGCCTCCAGGAGATGCATTTTAATACTGGTAACTCCCCTACCATTTTAAACTGATACTAACCACATTGGTAACATAGCCCCAATCCTGACACCAAAATGAAAGGATTCTCCCTAGGGTTCCATAGATCACTCCCTATCAAGATTACTGATTCACAGATTGATCCCATTGCCTGATATGTTTTCGCCAACTGCGAACTAGCAAGACAGCGACTGACCATTACGCCTCAACCCCATTACCTCAGTCCTTTCTTCGGGCCTTTGTCATGGTCGTCCTTAAAGAAGGAAAGGACTTGTCTCTCTGTCCCAGCTATTGTCCGATCTCCTTGATCAATATAGATGTGAGTCTTTATGCTAAAATGATTGCCAATTGGCTGTCTGGCCCCCTGGAGACTCTGATCCACCCAGATCAAGTGGACTTCGTTCGTAACCGTGAGGCTCGAGATAATATCTTAAGGGCACTCTTTGTGATACATCATGCTCACCGCACCTGCTCTTCTTACTCTTTTTAGATGCTGTGAAGGCTTTCAATCGGGTGGATGGGGGTTTCCTGGGGGCCACTCTGTTGCAAATTGGTGTGGGATCCATGATGAAGTCCCGAATAATAGCCCTTTACTCGCATCCTCAGGCACAGGTCCAAGTCAATGGCCTGCTGTCCCCTCCATTTGTCATTGGCAATGGCACGAGGCAGGGTTGTCCACTTTTCCCACTACTTTATGTGCTATGTATGGAATATGAAAGGTCTGGACACCCCCTCGTGCCATTACAAATGTTCTGCTTTCGCTGATGACCTCCTTCTATTTGTCTCCTTTCCCCAGACCTTCTCTCTTCCCTAATGGCCACTCTTGCTCGCTACTCCTCTTTCAGCATTTATAAACTAAATAGTGATGAGCAGCAGGGGCCATATTCAAATTTGCGATATTTCGCGAATATATGGACAAATATTCGTCCTATGTTTTCATAGTGCACATGCACAATTATATATTTCACCTAAAAGAAGGGAGGGATCAGTATCCTTTGACTGGAAGTGTCGATATTTATGAATATTTGCATATTCGCATATATTCGGAAAAAAAAGAATATCCGTCATTACGAATATTTATATCACTATATTGTCTGGTTTCTGCACTTACTGAAATATTTGGGAATTCAGGTCCCCTCAAATCTTTCTGACACCTTCAAACTGAACTACCCCCCCTTCTCCAGTCTCTTGGCTCAGACTTAACCAAGTGGGATCGCAAGGAGTTTTTGTGGTTGGGTAGAATCAATATACTAAAGATGAACATACTCCGCCTACTCCTATATCTCTTTTCTGGCATTCCGATTCAAATCCCTCGTCCCTTCTTTCAATCCCTTACGAAACTCATGTCTGGTTTTGTATGGGCCAATAAACACCCACGGATTGCTAGAGACATTTTGTTCCGTAGAAAAAGAGGTGGTGGACTAGCCCTCCCAGATTGCCAGTATATATCTGCTGCCCTTACCCAAGTTCTGGATATCTTCCATAACGGAGGGGTAATGCAATTGATTACCCTGGGTAACCACTTGGACCTGAGAGCTCTGCTCTGGCTTCCACAGAGAGCGTTACCTAAATCAGTAGTCTCTTCTCTCCCCCTTAATCACTCACACATAGTACTTTCAAATGGCCTGATGACTCCACTATTTGGTAACCTGGATTTCATATCGGCTCTGTAGACCCCTTCCTATCAAGGTAAAACGCGAAAATCGGGTACAGTACTTGGACACTTCCTAGAGGGCTCCACCCTGAAATCACTTCGCAATTATCCTTTCAATTTGCTCAGCTGAAAAACTTTTATGTGACCTCCAAGCAATCGCTAAAACTCCATTGCTCATTGACTCCTTTTGAAAGACTGTGCTCCTCCTCCTCAGCGGTGCAGCGCCCAGTTAGTACTATCTACAATCTCTTCTTAATCTCCCTTCAAGAATCCCTGATTCCT
The DNA here is from genome assembly GCF_029499605.1 of Hyla sarda. Lineage (NCBI taxonomy): Eukaryota > Metazoa > Chordata > Amphibia > Anura > Hylidae > Hyla > Hyla sarda. The sequence goes on from NC_079192.1 coordinate 115,869,540, forward strand.
TTTTGACTTAGCTGGGAAAAGGCCATTGGTTGCACGTTCACTGATGAGGAATGGATGTCAGCGGTAGAAGCAAGCCATAAGACTTCTGTCTCCTGTAAGGCCCAAGAGACCAACTACTAGCTGTTGACTAGGTGGTACAGGGTACCAGCTCTCCTTACGCTCTATTACCCATCCCTACCTGACACTTGTTGGCATTGTGGTCAACCTGGTGGAACAATCCAACATATATAGGTCACATGTCCTGTTCTCTCCTCTTTCTGGTCCAATGTACTAGACAAAATACACCACATGACAGGGACTCTCCTGCCCCTTGACCCTGTCCCCTCACTTCTGTCCATATTCCCACTTTTAGTCCCCAAGAGAGTCAAGTCTCTTCTTCGCTTCCTTCTCTTGGCAGCGAGAACAGTTATACCCCGCCTCTGGAGATCATCATATGCACCTATCCTTTTGTCCTGCCTTCAGGAGGTGGCTCACCTCCATAGAGTGTAGGAACTACTTGCTGACTCCCATCACAGGATTCATAAATATACAGCTATCTGGTCCCCGTGGTTAGCTTTGATAGACTCACTTGCCCCTCCACAACTATCCAGTAGAATTTCTCCTCTCCCTCTGGTCCACTCCCTTTTTTCCCACGACTCCTCTTTAACTTGTCTTGACTCATGGTTTTGGAGATACTTGGAGTTGCAGTTATCCAATGAGGTAAGCTACTCTCCTCCTTTAATCCTTTCTCCTACTTGAACTGTGACCCTGTGTCTTTCCTCTCCTCCCTTACCTTTGTCCTGCCTTTTCCCCCTCTCCCGCGTCTTCTTGCCCTCTCCCTGTATTTGACTCCCCCCCCAGTTTTCCCTTCATCTCTCCTCTACTTATTATTCTCCTCTTTTTCTTCTCTTTTCTTCTGAGATTCATCAGGAGAGTCAAGTCTCTTCTTCGCTTCCTTCTCTTGGCAGCGAGAATGGTTATACCCCGTCTCTTGAGATCATCCTATCCACCTACCCTTTCGTCCTGGCTTCAGGAGGTGGCCCACCTCCATAGAGTGGAGGAACTGCTTGCTGACTCCCATCATAGGTCATATGTGTTCAACCATTAATACTACTGACTGTATGCCATATTTACCTCTGTTATTGTTCTTTATTTTGCTTGAAAAATAAAAAATAAACTTTATTTTGAAAAAAAAAAAAAAACATGCCAGAGAGACATCACAAACTTTGACACTGATCATACTGATCACTAGAATGATCCAGGAGAAATGCATGGCTGGATCAGTTTTTCAATACTACCGCAGTGCTGTAGGCATATTTCTATAGGCTAGAGATTTGTAAATTACTTCTATAAAAAAAAATCTTTACCCTTCCAGTACTTATTAGCTGCTATATACTACAGAGGAAATGATTTTCTTTTGGAATTTCTTTTGTGTCTTGTCCACAGTGCCATCTGCTGATACCTAATGTCCGTATTAAGAGCTTTCCAGAGCAGAAGAATATCCCCATAGCAAACCTATGCTGCTCTGGACAGTTCCTGACAAGGATAGAGGTAGTAGCAGAGAGCACTGTGGATAAGACAAAAAAGAAATTCAAAAAGAAAGAATTTCTTCTGTAACATACAGCTGCTAATAGTACTGAAAGGATTACGATTTTAAAATAGATGTAATTTACAAATCTGTTTAACTTTCTGGCACCAGTTCATTTAACTGGAGTACCCCTTTAATGAACAATGATCAGCCTTGCATGTTCGGTACATTTATGTGTCTTAATCTTAAGTAAATGTATTATATGAATAGCTAGATTTATAATTCTCAGAATTTTGTGTCAGTTAAATAAAGATTTCTAGTTAAACAACTTGCTAATATCTATGCCCATTTGTAATTTACCCTAAAATATTCTAACTGAAAATTCAAGAGAACTCCGTGGGGCCTGTCTTTTCTGAATGTATTTCAATTAGATCTATATCTTAATGAACATGTAGCTAATCTGCTAAACAATTATTCTCATTCATCAGAGGTCGTTCCATTTAATCCAAGGAAGGAAGCTGATACAAAACATGTATTGAGTAACCGTCTCTGTCCAAGAATGCAATAAGAAGCTGATGGTATCTGCAGAAGTGATTTTCCAGTCTATAAAAATACCCGCTTCTATTAGCCATGTATCATTGTAGTCCATTATTAATTATGAAAACTCTTTACTGTAAAAAGATGAGTGCGCAGAGGCGCCATTCACTGGCACCAAGAAGTGACAGATGCTTTGCCAACAGCTACTTGCACAGATTCTACCTGCATGTGGCTTTGAGATGCAAAGAAGAAACCAAGGTACAAGGGAGTTAAGAACAAAATCTAAAGAAAAAGTTACAATGTAATGCAGTGATATCTTTTACCAGATCAATGATAGCTTCAGCATGCCAAAAACTTAAATACAGATAAAGAACTCCAAGCCAAAAGAATCTCCCTCTAACTTTAAATTAAACAATTCTTGAATGGCTGATTTCCTTTGCACTTTTCATTTATCTTTCAAAGTATTTCTGCATTTCCCAGATCAATGCTGGAATAACTACGGCTTCTAAAGAGTACAACACAATAGTGTGTAGCCGCATTTTGCAAAATATTCTTTTTGTAAAACCTTCCAATTACATGCTTCAAGTAATGTTGAAAACATATTCCCAATTTCTGCAAAAGTGCATCAATCATTCCATCCAAATGATAGTTTATGAGGCCTGAAAAGTCAAAACAATTTTTATCTCTGGAAAAATGTATTGTGTTTTGATGTCCCGTATCTATATTCCGGCAACTGCATAGCACAAAATAATGGTGACAAAGTATGAGGTAATGGTTTTGTCTAACATTGCGGCAATGAGTGTCCTCAATATACTCTAAGGAACTGCTAAAACATAGGTATATTTATATAAGAGGTACAAAAGATATAGTGGGAGATTTATCAAAACCTGTGCAAAGAAAAAGTTGATCAGTTGCCCATAGCAATGGCTGTCCGGGCATGCTGGAGAGTTTTAATACTTGGTGGGCCACACTTTGAGATCACTAGTATAGAACAATTGTTAGTTGGGTAAATTGGGCCATCATTTTGTGCCTAAATCTCACACATGTTTTCAGTTCAAGTGTTACATTCTAAAGGGGTACTAAGGTGGAAAAAAATGTCAAATCAACTGGTGGCAGAAAGTTATATAGATACAAAAATAACTTCTATTTAAAAATCTTAACCCTTCCAGTATTATCATTTGATGCTCTAGAGAAAGTTCAGTAGTTCTTTAAGGTCTGACCACAGTACTCTCTGCTGCCACCTCTGTCTGAGTCAGGAACTGTTGTTTGCTATGTGAAATTTCTCCTACTCTAGACAGTTCCTGACACTGACAGAGGTGTCAGCAGAGAGCACTGTGGTCAGACTGGAAATTACGACACAATTTCCTCTGTAGCATACAGCAGCTGATAAGTACAGCTGATTAAGATTTTTAAATAGAAGTAATTTACAAATCTGTATAACTTTCTGGTACCAATTGAGTTGATAAAAATTAGTACCCCTTTAAGTTACTCCCCTATTCCTAAAGCCACAACTCCTTTTGTTAAACCCATAGCCCTTTATGGACACCGTGGAAGAAAGTAAAAACCTGTTTAAATGTGCCATAAATCATGTAAGAATGTTTTTTGGACACAGGAGACTAGGAGACAGAGGCAAGACAATAGTAAATCTTCCTTTGTATATGCGAGCACAGTACAAGGCAAAAATAAACTAGTAGCAGATAAACATTGAGTACACTGACAGGCCACTATTCACAAAAGATATATTTTCAGTTCAGATGCTAAAAAGGGGATAGTATAAGTCCCTCCCCCTTATATGTCATGTAGTAATCTATCCATCAAACCACACTCATATATATATATATATATATATATATATATATATATATATATATGATAATACCTCAGTTCAATGTCTAAACCATAATGCAGTATCTATTGGACAGACTCTCTAGTATAAAGTAACAAAAGCAGTAAAGTCAGAAATCTAAAGTTTACTGAGGCTTGTAATATTTATTGAGCCTCCTGGCACTGTTTCTCCATAAAGTGATATATATAGGATCTGCTCTCCATTTGCTATAGCACTGGGACAAAGTATGCTGCTAAAAATGTGACGAGAGTTTATCTAACTTCTGTGATATTAACAACTCCTCCAGAGGATCTGAGACATGTTCATTGCAATGAATAAGGAGCTGTGAAAGACCCTGCAACACATATGAAAATATATTGATTTAAAAGGACAGAAAATGCTGGTTTAATTTGACAAATTGCAAACACTACATTGACTAGAGTAGAATTTAAGATCTCGGCTTTGCAGGATGCACCCAGTATGGGGTCATCCATAAAAAATGAGATAAAGAAGCTACTTCAGTGATATGAATGGGTGTGTAGTGAAGGATGCGCTAAAGTAGAGCTAGAAGGAATAGAAACTAGCAATTTGTTTATCCATGGTAACAAATGGTCTCTCTCTCTCTCTATATATATATATATATATATATATATATATATATATATATATATATATATATATATATATATTTTTTTTTTTTTTTTTTTTAACAGATGATCATTCTATGGAACTTTTACCAGGTCACCTTTCTGTCTATTCAAGCAATTAACCCCTTAAGGACTCAGGGTTTTTTCCGTTTTTGCACTTTAGTTTTTTCCTCCTTACCTTTTAAAAATCATAACCCTTTCAATTCTCCACCTAAAAATCCATATTATGGCTTATTTTTTGCGTCGCCAATTCTACTTTGCAGTGACATAAGTCATTTTACCCAAAAATCCACGGCGAAACGGAAAAAATAAATTATTGTGCGACAAAATCGAAGAAAAAACGCCATTTTATAACTTTTGGGAGCTTCCATTTCTACGAAGTGCATATTCTGGTAAAAATGACACCTTATCATTATTCTGTATGTCCATACGGTTAAAATGATACCCTACTTATGTAGGTTTGATTTTGTCGCACTTCTGGAAAAAATCATAACTACATGCAGGAAAATGTATACGTTTAAAAATGTCATCTTCTGACCCCTATAACTTTTTTATTTTTCCATGTACAGGGCGGTATGAGGACTCATTTTTTGCGCAGTGATCTGAAGTTTTTATCGGTAAGATTTTTGTTTTGATTGGACTTTTGATCACTTTTTATTCATTTTTTAATGGTATAAAAAGTGACCAAAATACGCTTTTTTGGACTTTGGAATTTTTTTGCGCGTACGCCATTGACCGTGCAGTTTAATTAATGATATATTTTTATAGTTCGGACATTTACGCACGCGGCGATACCACATATGTTTATTTTTCTTTTTTTTTACACCGTTTTATTTTTTTTATGGGAAAAGGGGGGTGATTCAAACTTTTATTAATAAATGACCTTTATTAACACTTTTTTTTAAACTTTTTTTTTGCAGTGTTATAGGTCCCATAGGGACTGAGCAGCTGGGTCACTTTCACTTTCACTTTAGAAGCGGCGGTCAGCTTTGACCGCCGCTTCTAAAGGGTTAATACCACACATGGCCGCGATCGGCGATGTGTGGTATTAGCCGCGGGTCCCGGCCGTTGATGAGCGCAGAGACCGACGCGATATGATGCGGGATCACGGCGCGATTCCGCTTCATATCGCGGGAGCCGGCGCAGGACGTAAATATATGTCCTGCGTTGTTAAGGGGTTAAATGCATTAAAGGGGTACTCCTGTGGAATTTTTTTTTTTTTTTATCAACTGGTGCCATAAAGTTAAACAGATATGTAAATTACTTCTATTAAAACATCATAATCCTTCCAGTACTTTTTAGGGGCTATATACTACAGAGGAAATGCTTTACTTTTTAGATTTCTCTGATGTCATGACCACAGTGCTCTCTGCTGACCTCTGCTGTCCATTTTCAAACTGTCCAGAGCAACATATGTTTGTTATGGGGTTTTTCTCCTGCTCTGGACAATTCCTTAAATGGACAGCAGAGGTCAGCAGAGAGCACTGTGGTCATGACATCAGAGAAATCTAAAAAGTAAAGCATTTCCTCTGTAGTATACAGCCCCTAATAAATTCTGGAAGGATTAAGATTTTTAAATAGAAGTAATTTACAAATCTGTTTAACTTTCTGGCACCAGTTGATTAAAAAAAAAAATACCCCTTTAATGATAAACATTATATTATAATACAACGCGTTGCAGTTATCAAATACTTTTCACAACAAAATATATTCAATTAAAACTTGCTTTACAGGATGTAGCATGAGCTGAAAGCTGCAGTACCCTATAACTGTACTCTATTTGCACTCAATCTTATACTTTAGTCTGCACTATATTTTACCTTGAAGCATAAATCTGATTGGCAGAATGTTACTTGGAACCTGAGAATAATAAATTAGGAATCCAATGTCCTGCTACTGAAGCAATAACTGACGGAGCAGAATACCCTGCAGGATTAACTAATTGCAATGAATTTGTTCAGTTTTGCTGTAATTATGAAATTGACCATTTTGCATAATTTAGCATAAAACTAGATTGATGGGAAGGATTTTAGGTAAACCATTGAACCATACTTTATTTTCTCATATATACTTGTAAATATAACTCAAGAGGGGAAATCAAACAGATAATTACTGTTACAATTTAACCCCTTAACGACGCAGGTGGTATATTTACGTCCAGCGCTGGCTTCCAAAATGTGAAGCATGCTCAGGGGCTGAGCGCGCTTCATACCTTGTAGGTCCCGGTTGCTATCAGCAACCAGGATCTGCGGCTAATACCGGACATCACCGATCGGGCTGATGTCCAGTATTAACCCTTTAGACATCGCGTTCAAAGTTGATTGTGGCATCTAAAATGGGAGAAAACTGATGCTGGTTAACTCAGTGGGCTGTTTGGGACTGCCGCAGTGAAATTGTGGCATCCCCAACAGCTGAGAGGACAGTGGGAGCCTTTCTACCTTGCTTCCTGCCATCCGATCGTCGCTCTGCTGCTCCATGCCTGAGAGCTAGGCTGGAGCAGCAGAGCACTCATAACACAGATCAATGCTATGCTATGGCATAGCATTGAACAGTGTCTGCAATCAAAGGATTGCATGTAATAGTCCCCTATGGGGACTAAAAAAAGTGTAAGAAAAAGTTAATAAATGTAATTTAACCCCTTCAGTAATAAAAGTTTGAATCACCCCCCTTTAACCTTTAAAAAAAAATGTAAATAAAACAAACATATGTGGTATCGCCACGTGCATTAACGTCCAAACTAAAAAATGTAATGTTAATTAAACCGCACGGTCAATGGCGTACACGTAAAAAAATTCCAAAGTCCAAATTGCGTATTTTTGGTCACTTTGTATACCCTAAAAAATTTATAAGAGTGATCAAAAAATTCCCAAAAAATAAAAAAATTGTACCACTTAAAACTTCAGATTATGGCGTAAAAAAATTAGCCCTCATACATCCCTGTAGATGGAAAAAGGAAAAAAGTTATAGGGGTCAGAAGATGACAATTTTACACATACAAATTTTGGTGCATGTAGTTATAATTAGTATAATAGTGAAATAAAATAAAACCTATGTAAATTAGGTATTCTTGTAACTGTATGGACCTACAGAATAAAGATATGGTGTCATTTTACTAAAAAAAAAGTGCACATAGAATCGGAAGCGACCAGAAGTTACAAAATGGCGTTTGTTTGTTTTTTCCAATTTTGCCCCACAAATATTCTTTTTCTGGTTTTGCCATAACTTTTGTGGTGAAATGATTGATGTCATTATAAAGTACAATTGGTGGCGCAAAAAATAAGCCCTCATATGGGTTTTTAGGTCCAAAATGAAAAAAGTGTTATGATTTTTAGAAGGTGATGAGGAAAAATGCAAATGCAAATACAGAAAAAACCTGCGTTCTTAGGGGTTAAAAAAAGCTTTTTTTATTGTAAAAATAAAATACAAAAATAAAGAAATAAAAAAGCAAAGAAAAAAATTATTGCTGATCATGATCATTAATGTTCTAGTTGTATTTGGGGGTAATTGTTCCAGCACTTTAAATATACTATAGCGGTGATTTTGGGTGAATACTAAAACACATATGCTGCTATGAAGGTTGGAATCACAGTTTTTTTGAGCCAAAAATTTGAGTGGGTCCAACATCTGAAAATGAAAGCCTGCTATGTATCCTGGTATGTCTCCTAATCTTTTTGCATAATAAACTGTCACAACTGCATTTTATATTCTAATCTAAGGATATGTTCACACATGCATTTTTTTCTGCTGAAGAGCTGCTGCAGAACCCTTAAAAGTCAATGGGCAGCAAAATCTGAAGCAGTAAATTTTCAGCAAAAATGCACACGTGTACGTACCCTAAGACATACACAGATGTGTCTACACTTACCTAATCTACACCAATTTCTCAGGAAACCAATTCAATACAATATTAGTATGACATGCTATCAGAACACTGGAAGCGCTTCATAATAGTGCTGGGCAATATGACCAAAAATGTGTATCAATCTCATACCATACATATGTGGCTATAATCATTATTTTTTTTTTTTTTAAAGAAAAGAAAGGACACATCTGTAGTTTATAAAAGGTTTACATTTACGGTATATGTTTGCATTTGTAGTCAAATCCTTCTTCTCGATACAAATCTAATATGTTTTGTCAAAGAAGATGGGAGCCCCTTGATCTATTTCTTAGATGATCAACAAAACATGTTTGTCGTCCTCTGTGTTCGAAAGACAATGATTTCCCCTGATCCCCCACCCGATGATTGTGGCTTTTTACAGCAGCCAATATGAACAAGTAGCAAGTAACACATCATCTTTCTAGCACAACAATGAGACAATGGACTTCACAGTGTAGACATAAATACACAGATAACATTTCTGCCCTAATAGAGCAGACCTAAGAAACAGCCAAGACACTGATGATAATTAATTCAATCATCTTTATACACAGGTACTGACTGTTACATAAAGATCACAAATGGAGTTCAGAACCTATTTTATTGTCATAACAGTTGACCATTTTAATAAGAATAAAAATGAGATCTTTAAAGTCCATGACCAGCTTCTGCCCCACCAATTTACAAGTATTATGTACTTAAAGTGACTCTTCAACATGTAAGAGCATGCTAATGATGCAATGTAACACACATCATTTTTGTTCTGAAGATTTATTTTTTGTTTCCAACCATTTTACATATTAGTGAATATGTGCAGAACATTTTTGGAGGCTACGAAAATGGGTTTGCAGTCCTTTAAGTGACTTACAGTAGAGTAGATCCTTTCAAATAAAAATACAATTAAAATACCGTAACTGCACAAACACAACACAATAGTAGCATGTATGATAGGATGATAGGTTGTTTGCAGGACAGATAGGAAAGTAGAACTCTTTTAAATAATAGCCTCATATAGTGCATTTCCATGAAAGCAAGAGTTATTCAGCAAAGAACATCCTTCAATCCCTCAGTTTATAATCGATTGACAATTTTAGTAAAAGGTTGCCTAAAAGGAAAAGCGAAACATCTTTTTTGCCCAATTTTGTAGTTATTACTAGTGGGTTTTGGGTGTCCTTTAACACTATAATGATCACCTGACAACAACCACCAGTATACATGGTCAAAGTCACAGATGATAGTTCCTATGTTACATTGGGAGTATTAACAAAACTACTTTAAGAAAACAGAGTAAAAACATGGAGGAAACAGTAGTGAGACACCGCAGTGCGATGAATAGAATGCTTACGTGAACAAGTTAAGTGAATACAGAGAACTTTTCTAAATTTCAGCCATAGAAGATCCCCTTCAGCTATGAGAGGAATTGTGAAGGATCTAAGGAAATAGTTGAGGCCACCTAAAGAGGACTAATGTATATGTTTCATTTCCAGCTGTTCTTGCTTCAAACAAGATACTCAGCATGGCCCTGAAGACGTGGATGCAGTTGCCTGGAGGTGATACTGTCCCTGTTGCTCTTCTAAACCTCTTATTGGTTCAGACTCTCTCAGGAGGAGCTGTAGTTCAGGGGAGTCTAGTTCATTTGTAGACAAGACAGACATCATACGGCGAAGGTACAAGAACTCCTAGGGTTGTAATGGGTCAGGAATTGGATTAGACAAGCCTAATCCTAGAACAGAAATAATGTGAGAGACATTGCCTTCCCCAATGTGCACATTTTGCATGTTTAGAAATATTGCACTGTAAGTACTGTATATCCCACTGAGCTGAGTTAAAATTATATGAAAATAAAATACTAAAGAGGAGACTTGGGCTGGTTATGTAAAGAGATCTGGTTACATTAAGAATGAATCGCAATATCCAAGATCAGGTGTGTAACTTGTGTCCTAGGTGCCAGCATGGGGCGTCAACAATTCTTTGGTAAATGTATTTTAAGGCATCAATAGACAAAGTCTTATAGGACACAATGGTAGAGAATTACCAATTACCTGTATGGGGACAGAAGCTTTCTGGTTTTCAGATACAGTAGCAACCAATAACAGCTTAGCTTTTATTTTACCAGAGCTTGGCAAAATATGAAACATAAGCTGTGAATGGTTGCTATGGGAAAAACAGACAGTTTTTGTCCTCAGACAGATTGGTAAAAATGTGTCAATATATCAAAGTACATCCACTTAAACACATTTAACTAACTGTCCCGTATTCACAACATATGAGTCATACATAATGTGGTTACTCATTTAATACATTAATGTGACTTATATGACAGTGGAGGCTTTGGGTCACTATAGACCCAATGACATGGGTGTGACTGCTACCTCTACATCCCTTATAGCTATCCCTCTGGAAACAGGCAAAGGGCAGCACACTAAATTTTTGACCTAGGTAAAAAAAATGACTAGATATGACTATTATACAATCTATGTAAACTGTGCACATTGAAAGGGGTGACATAATTGTCTGAGACTTAATTTTACGCAGATGCAAGAAAATAAGGTGTAAAAGGTAGATAACCCTGTGACCCTCCCAGTCCCAGAATGTGATAAATAAAAAAGTTACTGAGCATTAGCTTCCAAAAGCACTGCCAAATCTTACTTTAGATAGATGTATGGTTTAAAGTCAACACAGGTAGCATACAGAAAAACTGCATGGTATAGGTGTCTAAAATAAAGGCTTTTGAGTGATCCGATAGTATATGATAGCAGTGAATTGTTTTACAATAATTTGGAATTCCTTAACGTAAGGAAAGTTTATGGTAGATACATCTGTAAGCGTACCCTTCAACTTCTTGAAGACCACTGCTCTAGAAGACCATTTTTTGGTAGATGAAAAAAATATATATTGCAGTAGGGCTACTCTCTAGCATGGACAATTTTCAAGGGTGGAATCTGTATTTATAAAAAGGAAAAGAGATCCTCCTAGTATCATTTACATATATTGTACTACAATTAACATATATCATCATGAGTTATGATATCACCGTTTAAACTACTGTAATAGGAGTAAAGTGTAATATAGTCATCTAGATCTACCCACAATGGAAAAAATAATATAAAATATTTTTTAAAAAGTCAGTTTAAGTAAAAGAGATTCAGGCTAAAACAACATTTTGTAAGCTGTCCCACTTTGTTCGGCCCATCTGCTATAGATTTAAGGTGCCACTTTTGGAAGACAAAAGTGTAAATCCATGTATTGCAGCATAATATAAAACATGAAGAGCTGTAAAGTATATAAGTCACAACACAAGAGTTGCTGCTGATAAATGATCCATACAGATTAGTGCACCCAACATATCTACCAGTCATAAAACACATGCAAGAACTTATTAAATAAACTAAATCACACTGCGCTTCTTTCAATGACAATGTGAAGGTTTCTTCACAGAAATACTGATGTCTTGAAATAAAATAAAGCTGTTGTATTAAAAAAAAATGCTTTGGCTCGGTTTGTTAATGTCTGGCAGTGTCAGTATAATGTAGAGCCAAGGCTGGGTAAAGCTATGGTATGTGCAATGCCAAAAAGACAGATGCCATTTAAAACTGTCAGGAAACCTGACAAGCTGTTGGGCATTGCAATATACAGAAAGAAAAGCTGCTGGAATGAAGATATTTCACATACAGCATAGGAGAAAAGGAGAGAGGGGATATTGAAGGGAATGAATGGATTGTCACAAAATGACTTAAGAGCATTTTTTAGAAAAATTTCATCTTTTTGTTTAATTTTCCTGGATCAGATAATTACTGAAAGTCGGTAGGGGAACACACTTTTTTTTCTTTTCTTTTTTTTTTAAATTGTGACTACATTTTTGATGTATCAGTAGTATTTTTTTTCCCCAAACACAACATGCTCTACTGTAGGTATTGTGTCATTTTTCTCACACACACACATATATACATATACATATATATATATATATATATATATATATATATATATATATTGAATCGCAACTGAATATTTCTACTCTGAAAACCCTGACCGGTGAAGCAGGTACCCGGGAGAAAGGTTTTTCAATTATATATACATGCACTGCACCTTAGGAATATTGTAATAACATGTATGCACAAGCACCTTATATATAGACTGTGGTCAGAGTGAACTTGTCTATGACTAATTGCTATGATGCACAGGAGCACTTTGATGTAGAGGTCTGTGGGTACCCTAACCCTTAAAACACCAAAAACCGCAAAGTGAATTACTAATGTGAACAAGGTCATTATCAGTAACCTTGGTATCACACAAGAACTGTGTTAGCTATACACTCTACATAAGGGAATGGTCCAATAATCTGAAGACATCCAACTGCTTGGACATTGCAATAGGGGGAACTGTGCAATACCAAACTGTTGTTAGGGGTGAGTGCAATGTAGGGATACTAATTGAATTAATTGCTGACATCAAAGCAAATAATTCACTACGCCCAGATACATATATCAGTAGGTAGTAGATGGTGGCCGTAGTTATGTTATGTAATGTGCACTTTAATCATTTTAAACGCAATCAATAAAAGTTGAGTTTTATTATCTTTAGTCAATATCAGTGCAATATATTATCCAGGAACTAAAGGGAACATCGAGGTCTTGAACCAAGTGTGTGAATCGCATTCAGTGCTACATATATATATATATATATATATATATATATATATATATAGCAAAACAGCGTCACTCCAGCAGTTTCAAAAAGAAAAATATATCCTTTATTCACCCATATGGTGCTACGTTTCGACCCACTCAATGGGGTCTTTATCAAGCATATCATTTTGAAACTGCGGGAGTGCCGCTGTTTTGCTTCCCATTGGAGTTTTGCTGTTCATTGTACCTGTGGTTGAGGTTGGAGCTGGCTGAGCACCCGCACTGATATACTATAGCTTGAAGCCTTGTCACGGTGCTCCTTCATCATTATATTATCTATATATATATATATATATATATATATATATATATATATATATCATTTTTTTGTGTAAAAAAAAATGCATGAGTTGCATTGTTGGTGTTTTTTAGCCTCTCAAATTTAGCCTTTTACATTAGAAAAAGAGACAGATAATACAAGATCTACCATATACAATAGGTGACAGAGAAAAGTTACTTCCACGTCCCTCCTCCTATGCATGCACAGTGACCTCTGCACATGTCACAAAGCATGTCCACAACACGGATCCTTAGAAGTCAATATTTATTTTTCAAAGTAATGCTCATCATTCAAAGTATATCAAAGAAATGCTGTGTCAGTTGCAATGACGAACCCATGACAAGTAATTTTTCATTTTAACATAGAATTGTTATGTAATTTTCTTATATTTTTTATTCACTTTAACTTCAAATGTAGTGTATTCCTGTGAAACATGTTGTTTTTTCCCTAATCTGTTTCTAATTTATTGTAAATGAAATTTTATTAAATTTTTTGTACATTTTGGGGGCAGAAATATTGCTTGATTTTTATATAGCATTTAGATGACAAAGAAAAAAACTAGGAATCAACAGACTTAAGAATTATATGGTAGAGTTCTGTTCCTGGCATGCTCTGTGACCTGTGCAGTGGTCATTGTGCAGTAAGGGGTGGGGAAGCTCTGGCTATAACTTACTCTGAATGTCTCTTATCTGTAGGCTGTTGTCATTTTTCATTGTAATTCTGCCTGTGATAATTATAATGAGAATGATGAAAAGTTTTTTCTACAAAACAGGAAGTCTCTGCTTATTATTAGGTTCAGTGACCAGAGTAAAAACTGCAAAATTTCATGATACTTTTAAAATAACCATAGTAAAATGAAAAATGAAATAAAAATGAACATAAAAATTTGATTTTCTTCATGTATAGTCAAGCTGGATCATCACCGGTGTCTACAGGGGATTCTACAATTTAAAGATATGTAAGCACTGGAGTTTGTTTTAGGAGGCGCCTTGTGACCACAAAAAGTAAAGTGTTGGCACTAGTAAGATTATAACATTACCAAGGTTCATAGCACAAACTATAGAATCAGCCATTTAGTGCCCTTTTATTCTTCATGAAAACAATTCTTGGCAGCCAGGTAAGAGCTACAATGGAAATTGAACGGAAAGTGACCTTTGGGCAAATCATATTATAAGTCCTCACAGAAGATGCTATAAGTATATTTTCCCATTTGAACCAGTAACTGCTATGTTAATATCAAACAATTGTTCATAATCAATGGGAGTAATAGAAGAGAATGGAAGTGTATGGTTTAGTAAGCTGTGTTTTGAATGGTCATTCCACAGCATAACTCTTCTCCTTATTGCTCTATATAACAAACCCTTTTATATCTTTTATGATAGAGTCTGAGGAAGACATAGCCAAGTTATTATGGTAATGAGCGACCAAGGCGAGGGAATTCACTGAACCATAAAAAAACTGTTACTGAAAAAACTGTGAGTGATACATAAGCCAGCACTTTATTCTATCTCAGATCACCTTGCATAACATCCACAATTCATTCTTATGGCCCCTTTCATTAATATGTGGGAATATTTTACGGTGCCATAACAACTGTACCATTTCTGTACATGTGTTTTTTCTTTCTCGGCTTTGAAATGTAAGAAACAATTTTCCGCAAAGACCATCACAAAATAAACATGAATGCTTTACAAAAATATTTGTCATGTAGTACAAGCAAGACAAATTGTCACTAAAAAGGGCCTGTGATTGCTAAGCTCTGAAGTATTTGGTTTAGTTCTATAGAATTTTTTGATGTGATTGTATAAACTATATTTTCCTTATTCTCAAAACCTGAAACTCTCTTTTTTTATCGTAAATGTTTTTTGCAGGTGATTATAAGGTCGGCCATCTTGCTAAAGCTGCTGCTGTGCTCTGGTAATAGCCGTCTTGTGTTATGCTTTACTACATTTATATGGACCATTTAGACAGCTAGACATAGATAGACATCAGAAGACAGCTGTTTGACATAGATAGACATCAGAAGAGAGCTGTCTTACTTCTATGGGAGAGTGCTGTGTGCATGCTCCGTGACCTGTACAGAGATCACAGAGATGATGGCTGTAAATTGAACAATGCAGAGCACGAGTTAAGGGGAGGGGATTTTTCCCTTTTTTTTTACTTTTTATTTTAACTTTTTTCAACTTTTATTTCACACTTTTTATGTCCCCATAGGGGACTATCTATGGCAATCCTTTGATTGCTAATACTGTTCAGTGCTATGCATAGGACACAGCACTGATCAGTATTATCGGTGATCTTCTGCTCTGGTGTGCTCGATCTCAGTCCAGATCAGAAGACCCCAGGAGACGGCCGGAGCAAGGTGAGGGGACCTCCGGCCGCCATGCTGGATGATCGGATCACTGCGGCAGCCCTGTGGGCGCTCCGATCATCCATTCAAAGCACCGTACTGCCGCAGATGCCGAGATCTGTATTGAGGGGTTAATGGCAGACATCCGTGCGATCGCGGATGTCCGCCATTACTAGCGGGTCCCCGGCTGCTACTCGCGGTCACACACAGGACGTAAATGTACGTCCTAGTGCGGGAAGTCCAGCCAAACCAGGACGTACATTTACGTCCGTGGTCGTTAAGGGGTTAAAATAAAATTTTAAACAATAGATCCATTTCTGACAATCTATTCCCTTAAAAAAGGAAATGCAGACCAATCTGCAGGCAGCATGTTATAGAGCAGGAGAAGGTTTATCATTTGGTGAGATAAGGTCCAGGGTAACTTGTCATATATTAATGTAAATCTCTTAAGATACCATTCTGGGCTAATTAGTCATGTGGGCAGTGCTACTGAGTGATTCATAAGTATCTATATATAAGAGTGCATTTAGAAAGAGCTGTCAATCACCAAATAGAACAACCCACTTGAATACATAGCTCAGAATGGGATCAGAGATTTTCATGAATAAATGACAAGTTATTCTGGAACTTTCCCCACAAAACTTTATATCAATCTGCTGAACAAATTAATTACTTTATGCTTAAATTAAGTAGGTCATCATGGGTCTCAAGCATATATTTAGGGGGAGATTTATCAAAACTTGTGCAGAAGACGAGTGGTGCAGTTGCCCATGGCAACCAATCAGATTGCTTCTTTCATTTTGCAGAGGCCTTGTTAACAATGAAAGAAGCGAGCTGATTGGTTCCACTGGGCAACTTTTCCTCTGGACAGGTTTTGCTAAATCTCCCCCATAGTCCCCACCAAATGTTAACCAATTACCAAAGAACTGGAGTAAAGATTTTTACTGATAAAATATAACTTTTAATAGTATGCTCCTAAAATCACAATGTCCAAATATCAAGATACTAAACTGTGATAGCAGCAAAGAAATTACCAACATAAATGAACTACAAAGGTCCTTCATTTACGAAAATAGTCATTAAGAACAAAAACATATGTATTGTACTTTAACATCAATAGGCCATATATTGCACATTATAGATAAATAGTGCTCCAAGCAAATAGCCACCAGTGATATGATACGGACTTAGTGAGCTAATATTATCACTCAAAGCTTAGCAAGGTATTTATGCACCCACACAGATATATATACACAAAATATGTAGAAGACTGGAGGTGATTCACAAGAGAAATCCAATACAGAGCAGTGACTCAGAGGAGTGATTGATAAGGGCACCGGTAAAATACAAAAGCTCTCCCTACACTCCCTACCAGTCCCTATAGTGTAGTGCAAAAATCCCGTTATTATCTTACCCTAGCTGTGTGGCACGTAGCTGGGGCACTCGCCCTAGAAAAGGCAACTCCGGTGCCTACGGAACCTGTGTGCTGCTCTACACAGTCCCTATATCATGCACACAGCTAAGGGTGCTACCAGATAATAAAGTGATATGTGCTAGATAAAGATGTGCAAACTGTAACCTGTCTCCTACTTGGCGTTTCCCCCTGTGGGTCATCAGGGAGACTCCATAGCAGCTTACTGTGTCCTGTTTGTGGAAGTGTAAAACAAAAGAAGAACAGGCGCTCCCTTGTGGAGAATCAACAGGATCACAGGTGCGGGAGAAGGGAGGGTAAAAATGAAGGCTCACCCTGCCAGGTTGTGCAAATTCCCACAAAACAAGGATCTGCGTTTGTAGTATAGTAAACTGGGTCTGCAGCCTTCCTGGAATCGACAGAAATGCAGAGGTGAAAGCTTCAGGGGTGCAGGAATACAGGCACTGACCAAGAAGGGGACCAGTGAAGCCAGGTAGATATCAAACAGCTTTAATCCAATGAGATGCCTTTCACCGCACTTGCACGGTTTCATCAGGCATGATGAAAAGCGTCGCATTGGATTAAAGCTGTTTGATATCTACCTGGCTTCACTGGTCCCCTTCTTGGTCAGTGCCTGTATTCCTGCACCCCTGAAGCTTTCGCCTCTGCATTTCTGTTTGTGGAAGTGGCAGTGACCACTGCTCAGCTCCTCCTGCTCTATAACATACTGCCTGCAGATTTGGCTTTCCATTAAGCGTAACAACTTCCCTTTAAGTAGAGCATGATGTATACTTAAAGGAGTTGTCCAGAATTAGAAAAACTGCTGCTTAAAGGAGTAGTCCAGTGGTGACTCAGTGGTGAGCAACTTATCCCCTATCCTAAGGATAGGGGATAAGTTGCAGATCGCGGGGGGTCCGACAGCTGGGGCCCCCTGCGATCTTCTGTACGGAGCCCCAACAGCCCGCGGGAAGGGGGCATGTTGACTTCCGCACGAGGCGGCGGCCGACACGCCCCCTCAATACAACTCTATGGCAGAGCCGAAGTGCTGCCTTCGGCAATCTAGAGATATATTGAGGGGGCGTGTCGGCCGCCGATTCGTGCGGGGGTCGACACCCGCTATCTGGGCCGAGAGCCGGGGCCCCGTACAGAGAGATCGCAGGGGGCCACAGCGGTCGGACCCCCCGCGATCTCAAACTTATCCCCTATTCTTAGGATAGGGGATAAGTTTTACACCACTGGACTACCCCTTTAATTCTTGCAAAAACAGCACCACACCTGCTCGATGGAAGGGAATGGGACGCAGCTGCCATACTAAACGTGACTTGTGGACAATGTGGTGCTGTTTTTTTGTTTGCAAAAAAAAAAGAAGCAGCATTTTTCATGGACAACCTCTTTTATGGTCTATTCACACGTACAGTATTCTATGCCGATTTTACACGCAGGATTTTCTGCTGCAGATTTCAATGTAAACTGAACACAGCTTGAAATCCTACGCATCAAATCTGCGCAGAATACTGTACGTGTGAATAGACCCTAAAGTGGCCATATATATCTTTGGGGAAAGTTAGTCTGTCAGGTCATTTGTGTATATTTTTAACCACCTCTATGCCCTGCTGTCCATTTTAGGAACTGTCCAGAGAAGTATATGTTTGCTATGGGGATTTTCTCCAGTTCCTAAAATGGACAGCAGAGGTCAGCAGAGAGCACTGTGGTCAGGACATCACAGGAAATGCATTTCTTTTTTGGATTTCTCTTTAGTATACAGCCCTTAAAAAGTACTGGAAGGATTAATTTTTTTTTTTTTTTTTTATAGAAGTGATTTACAAATCTGTTTAACTTTCTGGCACCAGTTGATAAAAAAAAAAAAAAAAAAAAAAAAACGTTTTCCACAGGAGTACCCCTTTAAGGGGTTAAATGATTAGCAATGTCTACACAAAGATGTTTTTTTTTTTTTTTTTTTTTTTTCAAATATTTTTTCATTTTACTTACCAGTAGTGATTCAGTCTGGTATGTTGATGGTTGGATTCTTTCATTGCATTGTTTGCATTGATTACATTCTAATGTATATGATCATCTTAACAATAATAAAAGTATTTTTAGGCTAAAAATCCTGTTTTAAGTTGTAAGTAATTGTATGTACCCTTAGTCCCATTTACAGAGACACAGCTTCCGTCTCCTATCGATAGGGCATCATAACAAGTGACCTTCCTTGGAAGGTTCAGAGCTTATTTTGACAAGTTTTGTGTAATCAACATAATATAATATGGCCACAGCAAACCAATACATTTGCTGTAGTGAAACAATACCCGGACAAGCCATAGACAAATGAGAACTATCAATAATACAGAATAAAATATTCCCATACAAAATAAGTCATACTTAGTAAATGTAAGCAGCATATCTTAACACTTCTCATTTTTATACCCGGCTCTAACTTGAACATAGAGAGTTAAAGTAAGTCAGATTTTTTTACATTAAGCAAGGAATTTGAGGAGAAAATTGAATTTCCATTGAGCCAAGGAATTTTCAGTCTTTCAATATCACTAAGGAAACAAAAGAGACTTATCTGTGTTCCAATCTATAAGCAAACAGGAAAAAAGTTCTCTTCTCAACAACATTCTGGCTTCTTCGTGCAAATGTGATTTTTAACCCATTTAGAATTTATGTTTATTTTAAGAAAATAATTCTCAAGTTGCTACTGTATCTATTTTGTGTGTAGGAACCCTGGTTATGGAAGGTCACCTGACCTTGTCAGAGTCAGTCTTCATCATTAAACTGTCGAAAACAATGTAAACCCTTATACAGAGTATAACATACATCAGGGGACGTACTTGGGAGCGAATTACAAATTCAAGGCATGAATACAAACAAACACAGTCTACTGCAGAATAAACACTGAGGCCATTTCTGTCCCTAGACAGTTCCCTTTGCACTGCTAGTGATCGTCTATGCAAGAATAACAAAAGTAATATAAAATACACTAACAAACGAGAAGAAATATTCTACCGAGTTACACCAGAGTGAGTTTGAAGTCTTCTAAGACATTAAAATATGTTAATACAGTATGGTAGCACTTTTACTATCATACAATAACTGGAATAGTAGAGCTAGAAACGTTATATAGACAGCCCCATCTGTAATATTCAACACCTTTATATGTAAAATATAAAAAAAAACCTTACCTGAGTAACTTATTATTACAAACAATATAACTTTCCCAATCCTTTATTGAATAAACATATATCTGCTGTTATGTTTGTCAGTAAATAAATAACAAATAATCCATCTAAGAAAAAGTGAAGCACCCATGTGAAGCGCTGCGACTTCAATGGGTGCATCAGCGCTGAACGAATTGACATTTGAGCAGTGGGACTATGCTGTTTTTGATGCGAATAATCAGGCCTTTTCTGCGTCAAAAACAACACATTTTATTGACAAAATGTCTGCTTAGAAACATTAAGGCCACTTTCACGTGTCAGTATTTGGAACAGTATTTTGTATTAGTATTTGTAGCCCAAACCCAAAGAATTGAAAATAAAAATTATAATAGAAAGATTTTCACCTCTTCTAGGCAGATTCTGGCTAACAAGTATTGATGCAAAATACTGACCACAATATGTCCATGTCGAAGTGACCTAAGTGTTTTAAACCTTACAATGTATAACAGAAGGCTAAAAAATTTACTTTAGACTTACCAAATGTATGACTTACATAATACACCACAAAATACAATTTCTAAAATATGAGAACCATAGGCCCAGGTTTAGTGAACTGTGAATGCACCAGATTTCTAACAGTGTATCCTGTTATTTGATAACTCTGCCACATTCTAAGACTGTAGACTGTATGATCAAACCAACTTTTACTTGACTTAAAGGGGTACTCCGCTGCTCAGCGTTTGGAACAAAATGTTCCAAACGCTTAGAGACGGGGCCGAGAGCTCGTGATGGCCGTCACGCCCCCTCCCATAGACTTGCATTGAGGGGGCGGGGGGATATTATGAGCAGCGGAGTACCCCTTTAAACTGTGCCAGAATTTTCAGCAGAGTTCTGAAACATTTTTGGAAAACAGTTGCCCAGATTTACTATTGCAATTGAGACAAAATTCTGCAGACAATTTAAGCAAAAAAAAAAAAAAAAACAATGTTACATGACTTTAATTTGGTTTCTGGTGTGGCTTCAAACAAAGGGACATGGCTGGAAAGAACCGGGTGCAAAATTCTGATTCAAAATCATGACACCTCTTTTGTCAGAAGTGAGAGGAAAATGAAATTTCTAGAAAGTAATAAACAATCTTCTATATATATATATATATATAAAACTCAACGTGTGTGTGTCTATAAGTATGTATGTGTTCCAGCATCACGTCCAAACGGCTAAAGATATTAACATGAAAACACATGCTACTTATATGTCAGCAACAAACATAGGATAGGTGATTTAACCCTTACTCACCCCCATTTGCCAGGGGTGGGGTTTATGTTTAAAGTCCCATACAAGTCAATGTGAAATATATGTTACTGCATAATTTCCAAACGGCTTGAGATATTTCGATAATACTTGGTCACATGTAACTTATATGTCCACTTAAAATATAGGATAGTTAATTTAACCCTTAACTACCCCCATTTGTGAGGGTCGAGGTTTTTGTTTAAAGTCCCATGCAAATCAATGGGAAATGTATGTTCCCACATAACTTCCGAACGGCTGGAGATATTTCAATAACTGGTACACATTACGGGTTGGGATAGGAGGTCGACATAGGAGGTCGGGATAGGAGGACGGGATAGGAGGACAGGATAGGAGATCGAGATAGGAGGACGGGATAGGAGGAAGGGATAGGAGGACGCGATAGGAGGACCGGGATAGGAGGACCGGGATAGGAGGACCGGGATAGGAGGTTGGGATAGGAGGACGTGATAGGAGGACAGGATAGGAGGTCGGGATAGGAAGCCGGGATAGGAGGTCGGGATAGGAGGTCGGGATAGAAGGACGGGATAGGAGGACGGGATAGGAGGATGGGATAGGAGGACGGGATAGGAGATCGGTATAGGAGGTTGGGATAGGAGGTCGGGATAGGAGGACGGAATAGGAGGTTGAGATAGGAGGACCGGATAGGAGGTCAAGATATGAGGACGGGATAGGAGGTCATGATAGGAGGTCCTGATAGGAGGTCGAGATAGGAGGACAGGATAGGAGGTCGTGATGGGAGGTTGGGATAGGAGGACGGGATAGGAGGACGGGATAGGAGGAGGGGGTAGGAGGACCGGGATAGGAGGATGGGATAGGAGGATGGGATAGATGGACTGGATAGGAGAACGGGATAGGAGGACGGAAAAGGAGGACGGGAAAGGAGGACGGGAAAGGAGGTCAGGATATGAGGACGGGAAAGGAGGACGGGATAGGAGGACGGGATAGGAGGACGGGATAGATGGATGGGATAGGAGGACGGCAAAGGAGGACGGGAAAGGAGGACGAAATAGGAGGACGGGAAAGGAGGTCGAGATAGGAGGACGGGAAAGGAGGACGGGAAAGGAGGTCGATATATGAGGACGGGAAAGGAGAACGGGATAGGAGGATGGGATAGGAGGTCTGGATAGGAGGTCGGGATATGATGACGGAATAGGAGGTTGGGATATGACAACAATATATGAGGATGGGATATGAAGTCAAAAGCTTCCTGCTTTGTTTATTTTCCTCCCCAACAAGGATTAGGAAGGAAAAACCGGGCAACGCCGGGTACTCAGCTGGTAGTACAATAAATGTGCAATGTAAGACAGTATTTTTAAATTACATAAGAATTCTGGTTCATTTGCAATAGCAAGTCTGGTATTTTTCAATATAAAATTTGAAAAAGGTGACCTTCTCCTAAACTTTCATACTGCTGAAGCATGTATTGATAATCTATATGTGCTTTTTGTCTAGGTGCAAGTAAAAGCATTACAACGTGTACAGACATACAGTTGAGTTATCAAATTTAGGATGCAGCTGCATCCAGATTGCTCTCTCTAGATGCCAGGCTAAGCTTCAAAAAGTCTTTAGAGTTGACTCCTAAATGGTCACAAAAAAAAAAAAAAAAAGGTTTTGATCAGTTAGCATGCTGGTGTTCAACTCGAAGGAACTAGAAGGAGTGCATGCTAAGCACACCCTCTCCCAGCTCTGCACCATGTGGCCAAAAAGGATTCCTAATGTTAGTCTATGGGACTGTCTCTGTCTCGTGTACAGAGAGCAGAGGGAAAAGCGGTAGGCCACATGCTTCTCTACCCAATCCTTCTAGCAATCGGTCGAGGTCTGGAACCCAATCTTTTGTCATGTCTCTACAATTCAAAGGTAGGGTCACACACAGCAGAGCGACGTCCATGCTGCGGCTGGGTAGCTCTGTGTGTCAGCTTATGATTGCTGGTAGGAAATCTGCTGCTACGAGACACACAGAGCTACAAGGAGCAGAAAGCGCTCTCTGCCGGCAGCAGGTCAAATACGCTGCGGATGCACTGTGTGTGACCCTACCCCAAGTCAATATTATCTCTTAGTAGATTAAATAAATATGCTTCCATTGATACACATGATCAACTTTTTTTTTCCTTTGCAGGCATTGTTTTTTTTAAGAAATCTTCATAAAAAATAATTTCTCCAGCATGTCTATTATTTTTGAGAATCACAAGCTTTCAGAGGCAGTTATCTATTTGGTAATAATATCTGTGCACCATTTACGCAGTTACCTGTATATTCTTCAATTCCTTATTTAGCTAAAAGCAATAAGTCATTCCTATAATGATGATGAAACAACAAACAATTATTCTTTTACTTTTGCTGCAAAATAACCCAGCATGAAAAAGCAAGAAAAGCGCAGAGCACTAAACAACTCTAGAATGTGGCAAAGTGCTTTTAGGTTTTGTATTATCAAAAACTATTAATGGTGATAAAGTTAGAAGCACATATTCCATTTTGCCCACAAGCAACAGATTCAACCTTATATTAAATCAGTAACACTGAAATAGCTTCTAATTTCTAATGGAATGTATCACCTTGCTGTATTCATACTAGAATAAGGAGAATTCTTAGACTTGCTCGGTATTAATAAAATCTTCTATAATGCGGCCAATTTGTTGGCAAGTTTAATAAGACAATGAGGAGATGTTAAACTATTCAAATTAATGTTCAGCTTTTAAAATATTATATTTCCCAGATTACATGTGTTCAAGAACATTTGTCTTTCAACAGATGTCTATTGCTTAAATGCATTAGTTTTATATATATATATATATATATATATATATATATATATATATATATATATATATATTACAATATGTATTCTAGCTTCACTAGTAAAATGTTCATATTGAAGACTTGTCCAAAAGGCATCTGAAAGCTAACACCGTTCAAGTTATTTATAGGAACACTATAACTATGTGAAGCATCAAAAAAGGAACTATTGCCATGTGGGGCACTTTCTGTTTTGCAATGTATTAATGGGGTAACTATAGTTATGAGGGGGCTGGGGACAGCTACAGGCACAGGGTCGTACTGTTAAAGGGGCAGCAGAATGGAAAGTTTGAAGTAAAAGGGAGCCTCAGAAGTAATCTAAGCCTGGAAGTGGTCTCCATGGTGGTCTGGGTCAGAAAAAGAAGAAAAGTGAATGACAATGTCACCTGTCAATCAGTGGATATAGCTTTGCAGTTTTCATGTCTATGCAGAGCCTGTGTAGAAATCATGGTCACTAAAATGGAGAAATATTGGTCTAGGATATTATCATTCATTCATTTCATTCATTTGATAATAGTAAAGTAGGATAGTATTATCCAATGGAGGTGGAAAAATATGGTCCTGGGGTGAAAGTTTTGTGTAAAATCCTATGTATATCCCCAAACATGCTTCCTTAAGTATTATGCTATTTAACCTCTTATGCATACGCCCTGCATCCTGAATCCTTAAGGATGCAGGGCGTACAGATACACCCATGGTAATTTCGGTCCCCGCCGCTAGCCGGTCGTGGGCCTGACCGGGATGCCTGCTGAAATCATTCAGCAGGCATCCCGTCACATCACCGAAGGTGGTCCTGAGACCTCCCCCCATGTCGCTGATCGCCGCAAATCCAGACCGGCAATCTGTGGCGATTCTGGGTCATACGGGTGGTGACCCCAAAAATAAGGGGGATCGGGGGTGTCCAAGAGACCCCCGATCCCCCTGAAGGGGGGGTGAGGTGGCAGAGATGCCACCCCTTCTATCCCTGCTATTGTTCTATCCCTGCTATTGGTCAGTCAGAAGCGACCGACCAAAAGCAGATCGGGGGCGGGGGGGGTTAATGTTCGGTTTCCCCGCTCTGTCCACCCATGAAAGTACGGGCAGAGCAGGGGAAACGTGATGTGAGCGGCGGCTGAGGTTCCTTACCGGGCGGCGATCGGCAGGCTGCGATCCTCTAGCTTGTGCGGCAGAAGGTGAGTAGTTGCCTAGCAACATCTGAAGGGCGACAGTTTGGAGACCGCTATGCAGTGGTCTCTAAACTGTAGGCCTCCAGATATTGCAAAACTACAACTCCCAGTATGCCCAGACAACTGTTTGCTGTTTTTGCATGCTGGGATTTGAAGTTTTGCAAGATTTAGAGGGGTACAGTTTGGAGATCATTGTGCAGTGGTCTCTAAACTGTGGCCCTCTAGATCTTGCAAAATGACAACTCCCAGCATGCATACATGGCAGTTTGTTGTCTGGGTCTGCTGAGCTTTGTAGTTTTGCAACATCTGGAATGCCACAATTAGGAGATCACTGTTCAGTGATCTCTAAACTGTGGCTCTCTAAATCTTGCAAAACTGCAACTCCCAGCATGCACCAACAGCAAAAGGCACTCTCGGCATGCTGGGAGTTGTAGTTGCGTACCCCCAGCAGTTGCATAACTACATCTCCCAGCATGCCTTTTGGCAATCAGTACATGCTGGGAGTTGTAGTTTTGCAACAGCTGGAGGCACACTGGTTGGAAAGTTAGGTAAAATAACCTAACTGAAGGTTTTCCAACCAGTGTGCCTCCAGCTGTTGCAAATGTACAACTCCCATTATGCACGGTCTGTCAGTGCATGCTGGGAGCTGTAGTTTTGCAACAGATGGAGGTTTGCCCCCCCCCCCATGTGAATATACAGGGTACATTCACATGGGTGAGTTTACAGTGAGTTTCCTGCTTCAAGTTCGAGCTGTGGCAAATTTTCCGCTGCAGCTCAAACTCCTAGCGAGAAACTCACAGTGAACCCCCGCCCGTGTCAATGTAATATAGAAACACTACACTACATTAACAAAAAAAAAGGGTAAAACACAACATATACACCCCCTTACACTGCCCCCCCCCCCAATAAAAATGAATAACGTATCGTACAGCAGTGTTTCAAAAACAGAGCATCCAGCTGTTGCAAAACAACAACTCCCAGGATTTCCCAACAGCCGTTGACTGTCCAGGCATGCTGGGAGTTTAGCAACAGCTGGAGGCACCCTGTTTGGGAATCACTGGCGTAGAATACTTTTGATAGCGGAGCCAATTTTAACGCTTGCATCCGAGTCCACCCCTATGCGAATCCCTAATTTAAGCCTCAAATGCGCATGGCACTCTCTCACTTCAGAGCCCTGTCATATTTCAAGTAAACAGTTGAGGGCCACATTTGGGGTATTTCCGTACTTGGGAGCAATTGCTTTACACATTTTGGGGAGCTTTTCTCTTTTTACCCCATATGAAAAGTAAAAGCTGGGATCTACACTAGCCTGTTATTGTAAAAAAAAAAAAAAAAAAAAAAAAAAAAATATATATATATATATATATATATATATATATATATATATTACACTATCATGCTGGTGTTACTCCATACTTTTCATTTTCACAAGAGATAAAAGGAAGAAAAAGACCCCCTTAATTTGTAACGCAATTTCTTCTGAGAACAGAAATACTCCATATGTGGACGTAAAATGTTTTGCGGGCGCACAACAGGGCTCAGGAGCGAAAGCGCACTATATACATTTGAGGCGTAAATTGGTGATTTTCACAGGGGTGGCTGATTTGACAGCAGTTCTGACATAAACACAAAAAATAAATACCGACATGTGACCCCATTTTGGAAACTACACCCTCACGAAACGTGACAAGGGGTATAGTGAGCCTGAACACCCCACAGGTGTTTGACACATTTTGATTAAAGTTGGATGGCAAAATGAAAACATTTTTTTTATATTTTTTTACTAAAATGCTGGTGTTACCCTAATTTTTTCATTTTCACAAGGGAAAATAGGAACCCCCCCCCCCAAATTTGTAACCTCCTTTCTTCTGAGTAAGAACATACCCCATATGTGGATGTAAAGTGCTCTGCTGGCACAATACAATGCTCAGAAGAGAAGTGTGCTTACAAAGCCCCCATGGTGCCAGAACAATGGACCCCCCACTTGTGAGCCAATTTTGGAAACTACACCCCTCACGAAATGTAATAAGGGGTGCAGTGAGCAGTTTATGCCCCACAGGTGTCTGACAGATTTTTGGAAAAGTGGTCCGTGAAAAAGAAAAATGTAATTTTTCATTTGTACAGCCCAGTGTTCCAAAGATCTGTCAAACACCAGTGGGGTGTAAATGTTCACTGCACCCCTAAATAAATTCTGTAAGGGGTGTAGTTTCCAAAATGTGGTCACATGTGGGGGGGCACTGTTCTGACACCACAGGGGGCTTTGTAAATGCATGTTGACCCCAACTTTCATTCCAAACAAATTCTCTCTCCAAAAGCCCAATGGTGCTCCACTTCTGGCAGCAGAACACTTGATGTCCACACATGGGGTATTTTCATACTAAGAAGAAATGGGGTTACAAATGTCTCCTATTACCCCTTGTAAATATGTAAAATTTTTGGAAAAACCAGCATTTTAGTAAAAAAATAAATAAAATCCTAAATACGACATGCCCCCCAAAAACCATTTCAGCTAAATTTGCTTTCCAAAAGCTAAATGTGGCTTCTTCTCTTCTGAGCATTGTAGTTCGCCAGCAGAGCACTTGAAGTCCACACATGGGGTATTTTCATACTCAGAAGTGATAGGGTTAAAAATTTCTGGGGGGGGGGGCATTTTCTTCTATTACCCCTTGTAAAAATTTGAAATTTGGGGAAAAAACTGGATTTGAGTGAAAAAAAAATATTTACACATCCGATTTTAACAAAAAGTCATCAAACACTTGTGGTATGTTAAGGTTCACTGGACCCCTTGTTACTTTCTTTGAGGGGTGTAGTTTCCAAAATAGTATGCCATGTGGGGCATTTTTTTGCTGTTCTGGCACCATAGGGGCTTACTAAATGTGACATGCCCCCCAAAAACCATTTCAGCAAAATTTACTCTCCATAATTCCATTGTCGCTCCTTCCCTTTTGAGCCCTATAGTGCACCCATGGAGCACTTTACCTCCACATATCAGATATTTCCTTTCTAGAGAGAAATGGGTTACAAATTTTGGGGGGATTTCTCTCCTTTTACCCCTTGTCAAAATTCAAAAAAATGGCTCTACAAGAACATGCAAGTGTAAAAAATGAATATTTTGAATTTTCTCCTTCATTTTGCTGCTATTCCTGTGAAACACAGGGGTGCAGTTTTTATAATGGGGTAATTTATGGGGTATTTCTAATATGAAGGCCCCACAAATGCACCTAAAACTGAACTAGTCCCTGAAAAATTCCAATTTTGATATTTTTGTGAAAAATTTGAAAATTGCTGCTGAACTTTGAAGCCCTCTAATGTCTTCCAAAAGTAAAAACATGTCAACTTTATGATGCCAACATAAAGTAAACATATTGTATGTGAATTAATATATCATTTATTTGGAATATCCATTTTCCTTACAAGCAAAGAGTTTCAGAAAAATGCTAAATTTTCAAAATTTTCATGAAATTTGGCGATTTTTCGCCAAGAAAGGATGCAAGTAACAATGAAAATTTACCACTATGTTAAAGTAGAATATGTCATGATAAAACTATCTCGGAAACAGAATGAAAGGTAAAAGCATCCCAGAGTTATTAATATATAAAATGACAGTGTTCAGAATTGCAAAAAAAGGCTGCGTCCTTAAGGTAAAAATGAGCTGCATCCTGAAGGGGTTAAGCTATACGCTATATTACTCTATGTTTAAAATTTTTCATTTCACACTTTTGATAGACCCAAATGGGGCCTAAATGTGATCAGTTTAAAAGAAAGATCAGAGAAGAAGCATTTATTTTAATATTTTTAAGATATGGCAGACTCCTCCCTTTTCTGGTATGAGAGAAATGGAGGCCAGAAGGTCTGGTCTCAGACGACATTAGAAACAGGAGATAGTAAATCAGCGACTTGTAGCAACCAATTATACATGTAGGGCTCTATTAAAGGGGCTTTTCTTCTATAGAAATGTATAGCATATCCACAGAATATGCCATACGTGCATGCTCTTATTAGAGAACATGGGCCCCTGAACCCTATGCTGCTAGGTGAGGCGGCAGAGAGTATGTGGCAAGGCAACTGACAAACAATAAATGTCTATGGCAGAAAAAAAAAAAAACTCTTTCGTTACATTATGCTGCCATCTGGGTAGCATGTCTCAGATTAATGTCTCTTCCACTAATTTACCATTATGGAATTGACACACTTTAAACTGAGCCCAAGTTGTGCTTTATTATGTTTCACATTAGATTACACCAGTAAGATTCCTGTAAACAGCTTTCATGCTATGCCGACAAATGGGAAATTCACGTTTGCTACCCTTGCCAATTTTTTTTTTTTAAATTGGTACTTACAAATATTTCACATTCAGGCAAACAATCACTGCCAATGCAGCCACCTGTTCTTTATGCTACCCTGGTAGGCAGCAGCCCCAATGTGCAACCTGATGCTTTTTTAAACATGTGCCTCTCAGCACTTGTATTTTTCCCAAATGAACCAAACAATCCCAGCAATTATAAACAGACTCAATTGTTGGCACCCCAAACTGGACTTTTCTCGATGAAATTCTATAAACAACAATAAAGGCTGCATCACACTTCAGATTAATTTGCAGAAATGGAGCTGTGCTTATGTTCTATCCACATGAAGTGGGCATTATGTACACATGAAATGAACATAAGCACAGGATGCATTTCCCTTAAATTGTTTTCACTCATCCTATGTTCTCTGGTTATTTACTCACACGAACCTTGGCCAAGGCAAAGCTGAAGGGTATTCTAGAGGGCACGAATATTTAAACATCATATGTGAACTATCGGAGCCGCTAGCAAAATGTCAAAGATTCATTTTCTTTCAGGTCTTAGGCTTTCCACTTTGCCAGCTATCTTGAGTGACATATTTTTTTATATATATAGATGCCTTAAATATTTAAATGCAATAACCATTGATGTAAAATGAAAACATTCTAGGAGGCAGAAAACTAATGTTTCCTCCAAGCCTTTGTACTGCATCTAGTGATTGGACCTGAGAGATCTAAACCAGCAACATATAAATATTGCTAAAACAAATATTGTTAATGGGTTAATGGTAACAACCGTGGGGTCTAGGGAAGAGAATGGGTTAATGTAATCTAAAAGAAAAGGGGTTACTGGTGGAGATATTGGGGTTAAAGGAGTACTCTGGAGTACTCCTTTGCATAAAAAGAGCTCTGTCAACCACCACATGAAGCGGTGGCCAACACACCCCTCCATGCATCTATATGGGAGAGCCGGAGAACGGTACTCGGGTTGTGGCCACCGCTTTGTTCCCCAGTCTGACCCTCTGCGATCTGACACTTATCCCCTATACTCCTTTAACCCCTTAAGGACCCGGGCTTTTTCCGTTTTTTCATTTTCAATTTTTCCTCCTTAACTTTAAAAAATCATAACTCTTAAAAATTTTCACCTAAAATTATATATATTGGCTTAATTTTTGCGTCACTAATTCTACTTTGTAATGACATTAGTCATTTTACCCAAAAATCTACGGTGAAACGGGAAAAAAAATCAATGTGCGACAAAATTGATGAAAAAACACTATTTTGTAAGTTTTGGGGGCTTCTATTTTTACGCAGTACAATTTTTTATCAAAAATGATACCTTATCTTTATTCTGTAGGTTCATACGGTTAAAATGATACCCTACTTGTATAGGTTTGAATTTGTATCACTTCCGAAAAAAATCATGAATACATGCAGGAAAATTTATACGTTTAAAATGGTCATCTTTTAACCCCTATAACTTTTTTATTTTTCTGTGTTCCGGGCGGTTTGAGGACTCATTTTTTGCGCCGTCATCTGAAGTTTTTAGCGGTACCATTTTTGTTCTGATCAGACTTTTTGATCACTTTTTATTCACTTTTTTGTGGTATAAAAAGTGATCAAAAATGCACTATTTTGGACTTTGGAATTTTTTTGCGCGTACGCCATTGAACGAGCGGTTTAAAAAGCGGTATATTTTTATAAATCGGACATTTCCGCACGCGGCGATACCACATATGTTTATTTTTATTATTATTTACATAATGTTTTTTTTATTTTTGGAAATGCCGGGTGATTCAAACTTTTATTAGGGGAAGGGATAATTGAAAGGGTTAATGATTTTTTTACACTTTTCTTATGCAATATTATAGCTCCCATAAGGGGCTATAACATTGCATTTACTGATATTTTACACTGATTGATCCATCTCCATAGGAATGGATCAATCAGTGTTTTCGGCGATTGAATGCTCAAGCCTGGATCTCAGGCTTGAAGCATTCATTCGGCGATCGGACAGCACAGGAGAAGGTAAGAAGACCTCCTCCTGTGCTACAGCTGTTCGGGATGCCGCGATTATACCGCGGCGATCCCGAACAGCTCCCTGAGCTAGCCGGGCACTTTTACTTTCGTTTTTAGCTCAGCTTTGAGCGCGCGGCTAAAGGGTTAATAGCGCGCGGCACAGCGATCAGTGCCGCGCGCTATTAGAGGCGGGTCCCGGCTTCACTATGACCCCGCGTGTGACCCCGCGTTATATCGCAGGACCGGGACTCATGACGTATGCATACGTCATGGGTCCTTAAGAGGTTAATATTATTAGCAAGTCCAGAACATAATGGTAGAGCAAGCACTATTGACACCATCCCTGTTTTTTAGGGTAATGAAAAGATAATGTCAGCATTCCTGGTAGCCTAGAGCAGAGAAAGGGTAAATACTTGTATCTCAAGTGGTCTGAGGCAACAAAGAGTATAATGACACAACCATGGAGGCAGTAGAGAGGTTAATGTCTGCATCTCTAGTGGTCTAAGGTAGGAACGGGAATAATATCATTATCCTTGTTGATCTAGGGCATGGAAAATATTACTGTTAAAATCTCTAGTGGTGTAGGGCAGAGAGAAGGTTAGGACAATATCCCTGTTGGTAATCTAGCACAATGAAGTGGTTAGTAAAAATCCCTCTAGGCTATGGCATAAAAAGAGATGAATTATTAAATCCCTGGTAATCCAATACAGTACAAGGGTTAATTCTTAAAGAAAAGTTCATTAATTCTTTGTGCTGACACCAAGAAAACTAGCTGATCAGCTGTTCAGCACCCCACATTAAACAGTGAAATGGGCCTAAAAACCTGTGCCATTCATTGTATAGGGGTGGTGCCAGGTAAATGCAGCTCAGTTCCTATTCACTTCAATGTGGCAGTGCCTGGTAACTGGAGCTAAGATGTAGTTACTCAGCATCGTGGCTATACAATGAACAGAGCAGGGCTTCCTTCATTGTTCTCTGTATAATGCAGGGTGCTGAATAGTTGGTCAGTAGGGTTGGCAAATGTTGAATCCCCCAATAAGCTATTGATGGCCTATCCTGTAGATAATCCAATAGTCAAAAGGTCCTGGAAAACTCCTTTAATATCAGGGGTTAAAGGGGTACTCCGCTGCCCTGTGTCGGAAGCTCCGCTCCCCATCCTTATTGTTCCAGACGCTGTGTGCGGGCTTCCGTGTTCAGGGCTGCCCCTCGTGACATCATGCCCGCCCCCTTCATGACATCCCGCCCCCTTCGCATATACTTTCGCTGATGGGGTGGGCGTGGCATCACGAAGGGGGCGGGCGTGACGTCACGAGGGGATGCCCTGAACACGGAAGCCCGCATATAGCATTCGGAACAATAAACTTCCGGACGCTGGGGAGCGGAGCTTCCGACACAGGGCAGTGGAGTACCCCTTTAAGTTACTTATCCCACCAGGTGTAAGTTTTATTCAGGCTGTAACAGGGTGCTGGCCACTGATTGTTCAGCTTCCTGTTTTTTCTCTATATGACTCACAGCTGTTTATGCAGAGACGGCATAAAAAAGTATATTCACACAGTTCTGTATATGCTCAGGTGGAGTGAGTCTAGGAAGAATGAATGGGAGCAAACTATGCCTGAGCAGAGCAGTTATTTAGCCATGTGAACATGCTGCTCCCAGATTAAAAAGAATTGTGCAGACAACAAAATCTCTCTGGCTATAACTCTGCAATACAGGGACAACTAGTCTAGTTGGACATCTGTTCATAACCTTATATGATACATGCAACTGAACATAGTTTAAAATACTAAAGAATGTGTCTATGCAACTCCATAGCAACAGTCTACAATGAACTTGGTGACACCCACAGATCTTAGCCCTGTGTACACTATTGCACTTAACCCCATTTAAACTGATTCCTAATAACAATGTAATATTATAGTCAGAGTTAACACTCTGCCTGAGACACGTCTGCTGCAGCACGAGGCTCAATCTATAACCTTTCCTGTATATTTTATTGTGTCTTAGAGCTGCATTCAGAACTATTTTCGTATGGAAATATAAATATGATTATAACTTCTGATAGGTATGATCCAGCCTCTCCCCTCTGTGTGATGTATTTGCCTAAAAAATAAATAAATGAGATAACCAGAGTTAAAGTATACCAGTCTCAAGCAAAACATTTTTGAATAATGTAGATAATACCATTATTTGTATATTTGTCATATACATTGGTTACAAAATGTGTATATTTTGGGTGAAAAAAATGTTGTCTCTGCAGCTATTTCCTCTGTGTCTCTGTCAGATACATAAAGTGTGGGCAGGACATGCAGGGCTCTGTGTAGGCTCCTGGCTTGTCAACCATCCTGCTGTGTGAGCCAACAGAATGTCACAGAGCCTCAATACACAGAGTCCTGCTTGTCCTCAGTGTACAGAGCCCTGCTGGTCCTCAGTGTACAGAGCCCTGCTTGTCCTCAGTGTACAGAGCCCTGCTTGTCCTCAGTGCACAGATCCCTGCTTGTCCTCAGTGTACAGAGCTCTGCTTGACCTCAGTGCACAGAGCCCTGCTTGACCTCAGTGCACAGAGCCCTGCTTGTCCTCAGTGCACAGAGCCCTGCTTGACCTCAGTGCCAAAGAGTCCTGCTTTTCCTCAGTGTACAGAGCCCTGCTTTTCCTCAACGCACAGAGCCCTGCTTGACCTCAGTGCACAGAGACCGGCCTGTCCTCAGTATGCAGAGCCCTGCTTGTCCTCTGTGTACAGAGACCTGCCTGTCCTCAGTGTACAGAGCCCTGCTTGTCCTCAGTGAGCAGAATCCTGCTTGTCCTCAGTGTACAGAACCCCTGCTTGTCCTCAGTGTACAGAGCCCTGCTTGTCCTCAATGCACAGAGCCCTGCTTGAACTCAGTGTATAAAGCCCTGCTTGTCCTCAGTGTACAGTCTTGATTGTCCTCAGTACACAGAGCCCTGCTTGACCTCAGTGTATAGAGCCCTGCTTGTCCTCAGTGCACAGAGCCCTGCTTGTCCTCAGTGTACAGAGCCCTGCTTGTCCTCAGTGTACAGAGCCCTGCTTGTCCTCACTGGTCAGAGCCCTGCCTGTCCTCAGTGTACAAAGCCCAACTTGTAAACCCACACTTCCAGGCAATAGCTGTAGTGACAAAAATATACACATATTTTTAACCAATGTATATGACAAAGATATATATATATATATATATATATATATATATATATATATATATATACAGGTTGAAGAGCAGCACTCCCAAGCCAACTGTGCATGGGTGCAGTCAGTCTCTGGGACCCCGGTCCTGGGTCCAAAGGGTTATACAGGCAAAAATGGTGACTGCAGCACTCCAAGTAAATGTGCAAAAAAGTTTATTCCAGGATAAATACAGGCAACGTTTCTGTGGCCTCACACCACCATTTTCAATCTTGAAAATGGTGGTGTGAGGCCACAGAAATGCTGCCTGTATTTATCCTGGAATAAACTTTTTTGCACATTTACTTGGAGTGCTGCAGTCACCATTTTTGCCTATATATATATATATATATATATATATATATATATATATATATATATATAGTTAGAGTTCCTGCACTTTTTCCACACTGTTTCCATTAGCAGAAGTCCTGCTTGACCAACTCTTGAGTGAAAATCTTGGGTGAGTTCCCAAACTTTTTTCCCCAGTACTTGACCTCTGATCTATATTATATAAAGAAGTTTTTGCTAATGACAAGTACACTTTAATAGGGTAGAAAGTAAATTCTAAAATCAAGACATTACACAGCTCCTGGACTATTTATTAGGTAATACAGGATGAAATAGACACACACTTATTGTGTATATTGTGAAATGGGCTAGAATTGGAGGTGGTGGTTATGATTTCATATGTCTGCTAATGTGTGCCTTACAAAATATACACAATAAAATGTAACATGTGAATGATGACTTGAATAAAAAAAAAGAATCAACTCCTATAATAAATTCTGCAGGTAAGGAATGTGAATACACATTTATAACACTTTCTTTTGCTCTCGGCACTCAGAATTGGTCAAATATTGACTCATATCTTAGACTACCCGATGTTTTAAGTAGATAAAGTAATGAGAATGCATAATTTAGATTAAAGAGAGGCACTCCGATCATTTTACACAATACCTCCAGTTCTTCATTTGCATTTACTGTTTCAAAATAAATTACTTCATATTTCCTGAATTACATACAATAACATTAGTATCCAATTTTCAGGTGCCAAACAATCTTACATATTGAAAATGTACCATGCTCAGTAAATATTGCCTAAAATTGAAATGTCGGAAAGCTATGCACATTTTTCATTACCCAAGATGTCATGTCAATTAATCCAGATTGGCTGCATATTGTCTTTTTCACATACAAGAGAGAAGAATATGTGCTTGAACAGAGACAAAGTGACCGCTGACAAGTAGTTTTATATGATGTATTGATCTTCATCCTGATAATGATGACATCTAATTTCACACTATATCTTAGACCTTAAAACCCTATTATGTACAATGTAGGAGAAGCTTGGCATCGTTTCTGGTCATTTTCGGTTTAGACACAGAATTTTTGCCAAAAGTACAAACCTTTAGCCCTTAGCCATATACATGTACTGTAATATTTATTTAATCTGACCTTCCTTCTTCCCGTCTTTCATGGCTGTCCTCCCAGTTTTTGTAATGGTACCGCCTTTTATTGTGAGCAGGTCTTCTATTCTACCCATAACAACCACTGGTGGCCACAACTATAGCACCATCTACATGTACAGACCATGTGGACAGCACTATAGAAAGCTGCAGAAAATAAGGCAATTGGAATAGACCCTGGAAAGTAGAGCGCAAATGTACACTATGAGGAACATTTATCAAAGCATTTAGTGCTTTTTTTGTTTTTTGCTTATAATTGTTGCAAAAAAGTCTACCCTTTTTTTCTAGGTCTATTTGATCTTCAAGCTCACTAAGCAAAAAAAAAAAAAAAAAAAAAAAGGAAAAATTAGCTTAACAAAACAGAGATTTAGTATATGCGAAAGATGCTAAAAAGTTGCATTGCGTGAAAAACACCACTGTACTCCAGCTCAACCATGAAGCAGAAAAAGCAACTACAAAAGCAAAAAAATAAAAAAAAATCTAAATGCTTACGTGTAACAAATTTATCAACAGGCTGCCACTAGTTGATAAATAAGTTGCACATATGCAAAAAACTTGTAAGGAAAAAATTACTAAAAACATTGCAAACATTGATAGATGTCCCCCAATTTTAGTCAATATTTCACTCAGTATTTTAGTCAATATTTCACAATTTTTAGCCAAAACCAGGAGTGGTACTGACACAGAAAGAACAAATCTAAAAAGATTTGTACATCTTGATTTTGGCTAAAATCACTGATAAAAATACTGACCAAATTACTGACCAAAGTACTACGTGTGAACAGAGCCTAAAGGTACCGTATTTTTTGCCCCCTATAGGATGCACCAGCATATAAGACGCACCCAATTTTAAAGGTGCAAAATCTAGAAAAAAAAAGATTCTGCACCAGACAGTGATCTTCAACCTGCGGACCTCCAGATGTTGCAAAACTACAACTCCCAGCATGCCCGGACAGCCGTTGGCTGTCCGGGCATGCTGGGAGTTGTAGTTTTACAACATCTGGAGGTCCGCAGGTTGAAGGCCACTGGATAGGAGATAGTACTCACGTGTCCCCGCTGCTCCGGACCCGTCACCGCTGCCCCGGATGTCGCTCCATTGCTGTCGCAGCGTCCCCGATGCTTCGGACGTCTTCTTCGACGGGATCCACGCTCTCCGTCGTCGTCATCTCGTCGCCGTCATCACGTCGCTACGCACGCTGCTCCTATTGGATGACGGGAAGTCGTGCGCGATGACGTGATGAGGTCGAAGGAGAGCGCCGCCATGCAGGGGATCCCGGCACGGAGCAGACACCGAGGAGGCAGGTAAGGTCCCTCCCGGTGTCCTGTAAGCTGTTTGGGACGCCGCAATTTCACCGCGGCAGTCCCGAACAGCCCGACTTTCACTTCAGACGCGGCGGTCTGCTTTGATCACCGCGTCTGAAGGGTTATTACAGGGCATCACCGCGATCAGTGATATCCTGTATTAGCCGCAGGTCCCGGCCGTTGATGGCCGCAGGGACTGACCCGATAGGTGTGTATTCGCCGTATAAGATGCACCAACTTCCCCCCCCCCCCCAGTTTTGTGGAAGAAAAAGTGGGTCTTATACGGCGAAAAATACGGTACTTCACTGTTATAAGAGACCCATTTCCTGCAAAAATGCTCACGTTATTTACAACAGTGCTCAGAAAGCCATGACAAACTCAAATGTCACCAAAAGCCTTATGGAAAGTGGCAAATATATTCTGTATGGGGAAAAGTAGGTAAGTAGA
This sequence comes from Hyla sarda, assembly GCF_029499605.1. NCBI lineage: Eukaryota > Metazoa > Chordata > Amphibia > Anura > Hylidae > Hyla > Hyla sarda. Next base: position 115,907,793 of record NC_079192.1, read on the forward strand.
ACATATTTTATAACTAAACAGACTAGAATAAATGTTTTCACTTGAAAAGACCAGCACATATTTTTGATGTGGATAAAGCGGAGCAATTTGATTTGGAATGTATTAGATTTGGTATGAACTTTCCAAACTTAAGCAGTGATGCTGTATGCATTGCAGTTTCCTCTCACTACATTTTTGGAACTAGGCACTCTGCAACTGGCCCAGCTACTCAGTGTGCTGGAACAGGGACTCCTGATCTTGCCTTTGATAGGAGTCCCTGCAGAGCATTCACTGCATTTCTGAATCAGAAATTAATATGACCCAATATAAATCTCTGGAGATTTGCTTATCTCTAGATGTGGGATGTTTCCTAACCCTAGTCTTGTTTCAAGGCTTTTTAAGAAGGTGAGCAATAATGTACAGGGAAAGTACCTTTCTTCTAAAAAAAAGAGACTTTGCATTCTTTTTTCCCCCCAGGATCACTACATGGCCTATAAGACCCCCTATATCAAATTAGCAATCTCCTCAAAGAGCAATATTATATTAAAGGGGTTATCCATCATAAGAGGATTTTAGTATGTACCTGGCAGATAGTAATGGACATGCTTAGGAAGGATCTACGCTTGTCTTGGGGCTTAATGGCTATGTTGTGAGATTACCATGACTTTGAGGCTGTCCTTTTGTGAACTGGCTATTTCCTGTTGGAGTGTGTTCCTTTAAACTACAAATCCCATCATTCTTTGTTTGCTAGTGTGAGGTGACTTTTCTTCCCCCACACATCAGCCACCCCACCCACTGAAACACACCTATGATCTCTTCAATGCAATAGACCAGTGTTTTCTGAGCAGGGTGCCTCCAGCTATTGTAAAAATAGAAGGATCTTCCATCCACCAACGGTCACTCCACCCATTGAAGCAATGAGAGTCTCCCTCTAATCACCTGACTAGTGATGTAATGTCTCAAGCCGCACTGCAACCTTGGAAAACTAGAGACAGCAGTCATTTTGTATGCTGTTAAAAATAAACCTAGGGGCAAAAGTCACAGAAAAATTGTGAGACCACCATGAAACACAGGTACAGACACTATATTATGAACAACACTAACTTTACAGCAGCTGTAGCATAGTAAAAAAATAAAATAAAATCCCGGAATACCCCTTTAAGTATTTTAAGTGTTTTCATTTTATGGTAACAGATGCATAGTTACCATTGACAGCCATTAACCCTGAAAGGTAGTCACCTGGTTTTATGTAAACTTTATACAGAACATAAGGTGCTTTGTAGCTGGAAGAAGTTTTAAAACTTTGTGAAAGCAACAAGGGCCAAGGGATTGTGTGTCTCCCTGAGGAGACCACCAAAGTGGTATATAGAGTATTATAAGCCATGCAATGCTTAATGGGAAATAATGCAAAGTAGCTCTCCAGAAAATGAAATACCTTGCTCTGCACAGTCACACACTGGAAATATTTACTGTCAATAGGTGGCAATGTAGGAGTCTAAACCTAGTAAATGTATTACATTTTGTCTATTAGGTTGAGTTGTTTCAATGGCTTCTATAATTGGTAGTCCTCAGTATAGGAACATAATGCTCCTTTTTTTAATACAAGAGATACAAATATGGATTTGCACAGGGACAAGGTGAACATGGACAAGCAGTTCTGTATTATATCACCTAAATAGAAAAGCACATAAATAGAAAAAATAAAAACACTGCAAAAGCAAAACATTGTCCTCTTATTCTCTGGACGAGCTTGCTGAACAATAAACTGGAAGGGGCAGTCTACTTAAAAAAGGCAAAACATTCTGCACCGCAAAGTTTAAAATCCAATTATTTATTTAATAGCATTAAAACCACATTATTTGGTCACTGTTTGGGGCTGTATTATATGTTGATTTCCAGCCCAGTAATGATCACATCTAATCTCACACTATATCTGAGACCTTTGATACTGTATTGTGTACGGTATAGGAGAAGCGTACCATCTGTTCTGTCTTTTCTCAACACTAAACAAGTGTTAAACCCTGGACCATATACATGTAGCATTCATTTCACCTGACCTTTCTCCTCCCCATCTGAATATCTGCTTTTCCAACCTATGTAGAGAAAGTGTACCTTATTTTGTTATCTTATTTTATGCTACTATATATCTAAGATCTAATGAATATCTGAAGGAAGGAAGGAATAAAGGAAGGAATTAAGGAAGGAATGGTTTAGGGGAGGGGAAGGAAGGGAGGGAGTGAGGAAGAAGGGAATAAAGTAAAAGAGGAAGGAAAAGGAAAGTAAGGAAGGGATGAAGGGATGAAGAGAAGGAAAGGATGTAAGGATGTAAGGAGGAAAGGAAGGATGGATGGAAAGAAGTAAGGGAACAAGGCAGGAAGTGAGAGAGGAAAAAAAGGTGGTTTCGGGAAGAAAAATGAAGGAAGGAAGGAGGGATGAAAGGCAGGAAGAGATGAAAAAGGGAGGTTTAGGGAAGGAAAAGAAGGGGAAGAAAAGAAGGAATGATAGGAGGAAAGAAGAAATGAAGAAGGGAAGGAAAGGGTGGGTTTAGGGAAGAGAAAATGAATGAAACTAAGGGACAAAGAGAAGAAAGGGTGTATGGAGAGAAGAAGGAAGGAAAGACGCAAGTGGGGGGGGGCAAATAAAGAAAAAAATAAGTGAGAGAGGAAGTGGGGGTTAAAAAAAAGGCAAGAAGGAAAGAAAATCTGTCTAACATTCTTGAATATCATTTTGGGTAACAAGGGACATTGCAGGTTATGATTGCCACAATGAATATGGGCAGCTTTACACTGTGGACAACACTATAAAATTGTAAAACTGTATGTTTAGGAAATACTTGAACAATAGTTCCCAAAAGCAATTTCATAGTTAACTTTATGTTATGGAATACAATTAGTTATGCATGACATCATGTATGTTATAGACATAAGAATTTACTGATCCAATGCAAAAGAATTATATGTCACCTTGTGGTGTCACAATCTGTTACCTGGCTCTACATATAACTACAGCTAAATCTACAAGATTCAGAATCTAAGTGTCCCAGGCTCCACATTTAACACCAGGCATTACTTTAATAGATTCATCATTACAATTCTAGAGCATGTATCCCGCAGATCCCTGTTTTTGAGCGACAAAGATTAGCTGTGCTACACTGCAGCTTTATAATTTTGTGTAACCTCATTTTTTTTCAGGATTTGCTATTATGCTTTTGCCCTGAGAATATTTTTATTGTCTTCTATGGAAAAGCTACATGATGTATGCCATTGTATTTCTAGCTAAGTAAACCTTGTCCTTCATTTCAATGCATATGTAGTGTTCCCTAGCAACGACATCTTATGCACTTGCCCTTTTCAATATGCACATGCTAACAAAGCATAGACATTCACAACGTCCAGCAGCTTTACCAAGGACTTGTTGCAGTCATGCACAAACAAAACAGCTAAATCAATGCACAGATAAGGTGCAATCTTACTTGATCTACAGTTTTATATATTTTAATGGGAAACAGAATGGTAAACAGTCACATTATAAGCCTTAGATTTCACAGTGATGCATATTAGTGATCATCCATGTATTAACGTGCAAACATATTCATATGTTGCTGATACACATTTCTGTGCTATTTAAAAAACACAAAATCTATTTGTACACAAAGCCATAGGCAACATATTGGCCCCGACATGTTTTGTCAGGTTGTGTTCCAGATTCTGGAACATTGCGTCAGAAATTCTGTCTGCACCAGAATTTGCGCCAAAATTGAAAAAAAAAAGACCAACTCTCCATTTTACTGAGAAAACCCAAAAAGGGGCGTGGTCTCATTTTACTGAGAAAACCCAAAAAGGGGCTGCGAACACGGAAGCCCGCACACAGCGTTCATAGTAATGAACTTCCGGACGCTGTGAGCGGAGCTCCGAAAGTCAAGGCAGCGCACAACCCCTTTAACCTGTATAAATAGTAAATATAAATTTTGCATGTAATTGTCAATAAAACAAGACACATTGTTACTCAGCATCTGCAGAAATGAGTAGATACAGAAAAAGGAACACCTCACCCTCACCAGAATAGATTGTGTGGCAGGTTTTCCATTACACATAATGGTCATTTCTTTGAAAAGACCACCCCATATAATACCACTTTTCTATGCAATCTTAGGGTGTTTTCTCCAAAGAGGTTTCACTGTACTAATGATTAAATGCTGGTAGTCGGCTAGAGTTGAGGGCTAGGCTTTACTTGGCTTTTACACAGCATGTTTGCTCAGTGATTAAAACTGTTGTCTCGGAGCACTGGGGTCCTCTGTTGCCTCTATGTTTGCACGGGTTTCCACAGGGTACTTTGGCTTTGTCCCACACTGTAAATACATACTTAGGTTAAATTATGAGCCCCAATGGGGATCAGAACTATTGTAGCAATCTATTTACAGTGCAGTTAAAAATACACCAGATATATATATATATATATATATATATATATATATATATATATATATATAGTGAAACTCAAAAATCTCTAATGCAAGACTAAAAGAAGGGATGAAACATCACACTGGGGATGATCCAGTCATTCAGCATACAGTGTACATCTTATAAAAGTTGGATTAACAAACTGAAAACCATTTAAAGTATTATAAGAAGCCTATTTTATTAAGAAATGACAAAATACACAATTAACTTTACATAAGGATCTGAGGCTTGTCCTGGTGTTAAACATTCATTATGTTCTGCTCATAGAAGTGCCACCTCCTTCTTTCATTCTGTCAGAGCAGTAATTCCAGTATGGAGGCTTCGAGACACCAGCTTTGTTTCTGTGCATCCTCCATGCCAAGTTTTAAAAGTTGGTGGTGGGAAAAAAAACAACAATGCAATGCAAGCTGGCACATTGTACCGCGTTCTCCGTCAGCTTCTAAACACTTTCCAATTAATTCTCAGATAACTTGCTCGAACAGAAGGATATTTTAATGAATGCCGTTGACCTTTAAGAATAATTAATATCAGGATAACAGACTAAACTGAGAAAAGGAATAAGATTATTTGAATATTTCCACAGCCAAAGCAGTTGCGACCACATTTTCCAAAGAATTGTTCCTCCCTTATCTCTTATTCATTTTGATCTTGCTGCAATTAGTGTTCCCAGATACTGGTGGAGTGACAAATATTCCGTAGTCTAAGGTAAATAAAACCATCAGGTTTCTGCATCTGTCCAAGATCTTGTTGCTTAGCAACAAAGGAAAAAGCAATTCAAGTGGCTATTTGATTCACGTTTGGCATAAAGTGCGTTGAAAGAATAACAAGTAGAAGCGTGTGTTATTCACCAGAGAAAGGTTGCACCAGAGGAAGGCTCTACCAACCCTTGCCCGAAGGTTCTACAGACCCCATGCCATCCATCATACTTAGCTGCTGCCAAGAATTGTTGTCACAGCAGAGTCAGGACGCTGAGAGATGGGTCCTGGCAATTCATGGAGCACTTACAGTATCGCCTTCCGCTTACTTCACTATCCTTATTAATTATTGTCTGCCTGGAATGAATATTACTTTCCAAGAAAAACCTGCCCTTAGAAAACAAATTACTATGTGTTTTTTTTAATTATATATATATATATATATATATATATATATATATATATATATATACATACACACACACCACAGAACTCCAAAAAGTCCAAAGTAAGGGTGGTTTGTTCAACAGCTTAACCTCTTCAGGACACAGGGCGTATGGATACCGAGCCCTGCATTCCGAGTCCTTAAGGACCGAGGGCGTATCCATAGGCCCGTGGGAAATCCGGTCCCCACCGCTAGCCGGTTTGGGACCGGAGCCGGATGCCTGCTGAAATCATTCAGCAGGCACCCCAGCACATCGGCCACGGGGGTCCTGAGACCCCCCCATGTCGGCGATCGGAGAAAATCGCATGTCAATTCAGACATGCGATTTTCTCCAATTCCGGGCTGATCGGGTCTCTGGTGACCCAAACACCCAGAAAATAAGGCTGATCGGAGTTGTCAGCAACAGCCCCGATCAGCCTAAGGGATAGGAGTGAGATCGCAGAGCTGCGATCTCCTCCTATCCCCTGCCATTAGTCAGAACGGAGTTCTGACCAATGGCAGCGCAGGACAGGGGGTTGCCATGGCAACCCCCGGTTCTGCCCGCCCCTGGATGTCGAGGGGATCTGGGAAGAAGATGGAGGCCGTACCTGCAGGAGAAGATGCCTGGGGACCTTTGCTGGAGCCTTCTGGATACTTGCTCAGGTAGGGAATCGACGGTGGGGGGGAGAAATGAAAGTGAAAGTAAAATGATCTTTACTGTGGCAACCACTAGGAAGGCCAAACTGCAACTCCCAGCATGCCCAGACAGCCAAAGGCTGTCTGGGCATGCTGGGAGTTATAGTTTTACAACATCTGGAGGGTCACAGTTTGGAGACCACTGTTACAGTGGTGCCCAAACGGTAGCCCTCCAGATTTTTCCAAACTACAACTCTCAGCATGCCTTGACTGCCCAGGTATGCTGGGAGTTGTAGTTCTGTAACATCTGTCCCTTCAGATTTAGCAATTTTAATGAAATTTTTGAAAATTCCCACTCTACTTTGAAGCCCTGTAATTTTTTCAAAAAGCAAAACTATGGACATATTGTATTTGTGAAGAAAAATAAAATTTATTGTGAATATCCATTTCCCTTACAAGTAGAGAGCTTCAAAGTTAGAAAAATGCAAAATTTTAAAAATTTTCATGAAAAATTTTCACCAAAAAAGATGCAAGTAACGCCGAAAATTTACCACCAAAATAAAGTAGAATATGTCACGAAAAAACTATCTCAGAATCAGAATATTCGGTAAAAGCGTTTTCATTATTTATTAATTCGTAAAGTGACGGTGGTCAGAATTGCGAAAAAGGGCTCAGACCTTAAGGTGAAAAAGGGCTGCGTCCTTAAGGGGATAATATATATATATATATATATATATATATATATATATATATATATAGCAAAATCATCGGTAGTTGCAGTATCTTGTAACACCTTTTTTATTGGACTAACAAGATTATGTAGAGACAAGCTTTCGGGATTCCTCCCTTTATCAAGTCATAAGCACATATATATATATATATATATATATATATATATATATATATACACACCACAGCACTCCAAGAAGTCCAAAGTAAGGGTGATTTGTTCAACGGTATAATATATATATATATATATATATATATATATATATATATATATATATATATATAACATATATCTTATAGAAAACCAGTAAGCCAGTGATAATTCACTAATTTCTTTCTTTGTGTTTTAGATATTATTTCTTGGGTTTTATAATATCATACCAGAATGCATAGGTCTGCTTCCAAATGTGTGGCATGTATATTGAAAATAAATCTAATCCAAATAGAAATACCCGGCACTGCCCGGCTCAAACACTGATCCTCAATGCATATAAGACGCTCCGTTCAAGCCCATCCTGTAGACTCAGTTTTGGTTGAGCTCACTGCGATTGTACAACAGATAACAAGTGTAACTTCATCCAAGAATAGAAAAAACGCAGGGCACTCACCAATTTGCTGATACTGTGTCTTTTATTCAGTGGATCTTGAACATCAAATGCGGTAAGACGCTCGACAGGGGTGTAATCCGGGGCTATGGTCCGTTCCTCGCGATAGTTGCGCCTCAACAGGCCCACTAACAGTTTTTAGTTTGATACCATTGTGTCTCAGGGTACGTTCACACGAGTGGACCCACGGCGTATTTTACGCTGCGGATCCACCGCTGAAGGACCCCTGCATGGTGACTTTACATGTGCCTGCTCAGAGCGGCAATACAATGAAGCCAAAGTTGATGCATAGCTTATTAGCCTTTTCTTAGCCTGACAAGTGTATAGCATGTTTATCAAAATGTCATGAGCCCAAAACATCATGTCAAAATGTCTTGTTGAAACAAATTGTAAGTTATGGTAAATCTTACTGTACTTCTTAGCTTATCTCTAAAATGAATATGTGTTGTGTTAGATGTGTTGTGTTAGATTATGAACTTTTCACGACAACATGATTTGGTGTCACTTTGTCACTAAATGTGTGTATAGAGTGTTCTGATGTCTTGATACTGTGTTGAATTGGTTTAATAAGAAATTGCAATCCTTGACCAATATAAAGACATTTTAGGGGTGAACACATCTGTATATTACTGTATCTATGAAAACAGGGTAACATGAATACTATGCAACACAGTTTTGTTAAGGGAATACTTTGTTCTAAATATTATTTTAAATATTTTTATTATTGAAGTCTAGTAAATTATGCTATATATTTATCTTTATATGAAACATGATGCTGCATAGCTATCAGAACCGTGTTTCATATATTATCATGTGTAATATGGGATATTCCCTCAAATTGACCTTATTAATATGTATCAATAGGATCAGCCATCTTCTTATTAACCTGCTTCCACCTCCATGTCCACAGTGACAGGGTATCTTTAGTAGTTGATGCTAATATATGTACTTCTGCACTGAACTGTGATCTTTCATCAACCCTATATCATGTACATGCTTTTATTTAATTAGTCGTATGACTAGTATTCGCTATATACTGTATGAAGCATCAACATATTTCAGAGAGTGAATAAAAAGCAGGAAAAGATAAAACAAGAATAAAACACTGGTAGACCTGAAGTCTAAGACAAGTGGAGAACACTAGATTCCATGGCTAGTGGATACATTGGGGAGCATGACATATGGCTAATTGGTAAAGGGGCACTGTGGAGAAAAACATACATTTTTCCAATCAATTTATGACAGAAAATTATACATATTTATTCCAGCTTTTCAGCTTCCACCTACATCTGTTTCAGGAATTATCCGGAGCAGGAGAGGTTTGGTGATTTGTTAATGCTTTGGCAGTTCCTGACACGAACAGAGGTGTTAGCAGAGATCACTGGGGTCAGACTGGAAAGTACTACACAACTTCCTCTGGAGCACACAGCAGCTGATAAGTACTGGAAGGATAATGATTTTTAAAATTAATTTACAAATCTGTTTCACTTTCTGTCATCAGTTCATTTAAAAAGATTTTTTTGAATTTAAAGTACCCCTTTTTTGAGGTGTTAAAGAATGAGAATAAAAATTTTTTTAGACAAATCCTAAGGGCCAAGGACAAAAGTGGCACAAAAATAGTCAGAGTCTAAGAGATTGGATTAGGTATTTTAGGTTATGTTAACACAGGGTAAAAAGGAGGATGAAAAATGTGTATATTTCCATGTAATTCTCTGGAAATCTGCATCTTAATACATCTAACTTCAGGTGTTTTGAGATTGTTCATGTGTTTTTGACTTTTTCATGTGCATTGAATTTTTTATTACATTGTTTTTGTTACATTTTAGAAAAGATCAATACATAACAGTGACATTTCAATTGGGATTTTTAACAATGTATTTTAGCCTGGTATGTGCTCATATTGTGAACCAGAATACATGTCAAAAATGCAATATGAAGCCAGTAGCTTAGTATATGAGGCCTGGAATTTTGGGGAAGATATAAGAAGGAAATGGTTTTAAAGCAAAAGAGCTTCTAGATAATAGAAATAGAGGATAGGCCTGACTCAAAGATTACACCAAAGCATCAAGCTTATGAGATAAATCCAATGACATAGCCACCTCTAGCTAGAGAGATATTAGAACACAGTTTAGAAAATGAAGAACAGTAGATAGTCAAGTGGGTTATTATGACTTTACAGCCAATCATAGTATTCGTGACTGCATTGATTCTGCATTTTGATCATGTGTTACACTTTAATAATACTGTAGGTTTACCTGCAGTTCTGTGTAAATATACCGATTGCCTGCCATTGCTGGTACAACAATGTGTTAAGCTAGATCTGTACTCTATTAAATAATTGGTTACTACCATTAACATATACATCGTAAACCAATGTACTACACTAGTCAATGACTAATGGAAGAACCATATGCCTTTCTGCTACAAGGTTAAAATGAACAAAATGATTATTGATCACAGAGGGTAAATGTAGAGACTTTATATAAAGATGCATTATGTTGTAGACAAATAGCGGTGGTGGTTTATGTATTGAATTCTCAAAGAGACTGGAACACTTAATAGACCACATCTTGATCCAAAGACTTCACATATTTCTAGACTATTGGATATTAATAGCGAAGTAATGTGTCCTGTAATTTGCGGGTCTGGAGTGTAAATTATTCCTTATGTTTTTATAACTACAAAAACATTTGCCTTTATGACTTTTACCACTGGTGACAAGATGTCTGAACATGCGGATGTCTTTGGGTAATTGAAGAAATGAGAGTTATGTAAGAAACATAAATCAGCCAACCCATATGGAGAGCATCAAGCAGACCTTGGAGATCGGCCCGTTTGATGAAGAATATCTACCTCTGGCTTCTTTTTTTGTTGGTGAACTACTCTTCTGATAATACAAATTTTTCATTTATCTATTTTTTTTATATTTACACTTTTTATTAATTTAGTACCTATTTTCTTTTTCAAAGGTCCTTTGGGGTGGTCACATTGGAGGCATACATTTCAATCCTGTATTGTCTCTATAGACAGTACAGAAGGGTATGTGTTTTTTAAGCGAGCTGAAGTTCCCCCCATTTGTGTAAATGTTTGGCTTGGCAAGTGTCCATGTGCTGAGAATTTAGAGAGGAGGAATATGCTGCTGCCAGACTCCTCTGGCAAAGGCTTTTCTCTCTAAGAATTGGGCAGTTGGAGTACAACATGCCCCATCTTTCTCCCCCCCCCCCTCCCCCAGAAGGCTTCCATCCACATAAGATGGTCGGTCCCACAATTTCGCCGGCTTCAGTCAACTTTTGACTAATATGTATAGGGGCCTTTATTTGGACATCCAGTTGTTCAGTAGAGTCCATTAATAATGCATAAATTACTCTGATGACCATGCATATTTAAGCTAAAAATGTTATAGCTTGAAAAGAAGTTGAGTGGTTTTGAAGATAGAAGGCCTTCCTTGATTGCTGACATGGACTGTCCCCGAAGGAGATAGATAGACTTGTGTGGAAAGGGCTTTTAGTATTTGTCATACAGCATTTATCATACCCATACAAGACCAAAATAGCTCAGAAACTACTGAACAAAATTTACACAATTAAAAACTTATTTCAGATAATTCTGAGATGTTAGGTGAACTTTTATCTTCAAATGCTTTCTATTTTTGAACATATTCTACACTGTAGAACTTCTTCTAAAGCAATGGGCACTGTGTGGACACTGATCACCAAATACTTCAAATACCAGTAAGAAAACACACCGCTAAAAGGAGTTGACAAGAACAAAAGTGTAAAAGTAGAAAAGATATTCAGTGCTATTAAATATGGAACCTGATGTGGGAGCATTTACGTCAATGTGTCAAAATAAACCCACGTGAAATTACACAGAAGGCATATGTTAAAGAAACGTTATTTTGCATATGATAATGTGACACCAAATATAAAGATCCATCGCTGCCACCTTAGGGCTTTTTTTAAACTCACTGCATTTGGTTGAATAAATAAGAGTTGAAAAGTTAAAATTGTGAAGGCTGAATAACCCTGTGAAATACCTCTATTCTAATATTGCAGAAGAGTTCTTCTACTCTTTACCTCTATGTCTGAATAAACGTATGTCAGGATTGGTCATCTTATGTATATTGTGTTGTGTTTTAAAGAGCTTGTCTCATTAGAAAAAACCCTGTATAAGACCCCGTTTAAGCCTTAAGAACTACTTCAAAGAGTGGCTTTTATTCTAAAGGTTTAGGGAAGTTGTGGTTTCATTTCATAAGAATAGTGGCCCTGTAATACCACATATCTTCTACATTATCCTCTACAACATCTACTGATCAGTGATATGTACAGCTGGTGGTGCCTTAGGCATTCATACTGAATATCCTCATTAGGATGATTCCACGTGCCACAAATACGTTTGGAAAAAAAAAACTATTCCAATCGTGGCAAAAAAAGGGCAGATTTTGTTGCAGATTTACTGTGGATCTCACCCCTATACACAGTAAGTGGTTTAATAAATCACAAAGCCCCAACAGAATGAGTAGCTGTAACTGACAATGTCCAGTTCTGATCCATGTGGATTCAACCAGTAGAAGAACTCTTTTTTTTTCTCCAGACCACAGCATGGAGGCCGAAGCTGCATTAAAGGTATTTATTATTTTTTTACCGCTCATTTAACCCCTTAAGGGTTTTTCAATTGTTACACTTTCCCTTTTACTTTAATTTTACTTTCATAGCAAGCACACTACTCCACCCATAAGGCCCAGGCAATTTTAATCAGCAGGATACTGCATATGGGTTTCCTCCTAGCATCCTCCCAGCCCTCTGATAGGTAGACAATGATAGGTGTTCACACAGGTGTGGTGCCTTGTGGTGGCCATTGTTTCTTTGATGCTTTGTCTGTGGGGTGGGGTGGCCCGGAGCCAGGGGCTGGGTTGGGTAGCAGTGGGGCTGCCTGGCCACTGGGTTATTCCCCCTTATGGGCTTGGTGTTGCGGAGGCAGTCGTCGCCGCCCAGCGCTATGCCAGTGTAAGGTTAGAGACCCACTCTGACTAGGTCACCTTGACATGGCGAGTAGGCTTGTACTTTTTGATCAAAATGTATACTAACAACCTGTTAGTTTTTGAAATTATGCTGAGAAGCAAGTAGATCAAAATGCAAATAGTGGATGTGCGGCTATCTTTCTGTTTCTCTATTTTTGTTTCATACCAATTTTACTTTGTAATGACATCAGTCATTTCACCACAAAATCTACTGCAAAACAAAAAAAAATGATAATTTGTGGGACAAAATTGAAAAAACAACAACTAAATTTTGTAATTTTTTTACTAGCTTTTTGGTAAAATTGACACATTTTGCAGGTCCATACGGTTACAAGGATACCCAATTTATATAGGTTTTATTTTATTTTACAACTTAAAAAGAAATTATAACTCCATGCATCAAAATTAGTATGTTAAAACTGTCATTTTCTAACCCCTATAACTTTTTATTTTTCTGCATACGGGGCTATATGAGGGCTCATTTTTTGTGCCACATTCTTTAGTTTTTAGCAGTATCATTTTGTTTTGAAGGGATTTTTTTTATAGCTATTTATCCTTTTTTTTACCCTTTTTTTAGTGTATACAAAATGACCAAAAATACGCAACTTTGGACTTTGCTATTTTTTTACGTATACGCCATTGACCATGCAGTTTAATTAGCATTAGATTTTCATATTTCGGACATTTACACATGCAGACATACCACATATGTTTATTTTTATTATGTTTACATATTTTTATATGGAATTTGGGAAAAGGGGGGATTTAAACTTTTAGTATAGAAGGGGCTAATTCACGTTTATTAGATGTTTCCTTCTTTATTGTTTTTTACTACTTTTTACACCCTTTTTAGTCCCCATAGGGGACTATGACATGCAATCCTTTGATTGCAAACACTGTTCAATGCTATGCCATAGCATAGCATTGATCAGTGTTATCTGTGCTCGATTTATCAAGCCTGCAGAGCATGGCTGGAGCATTGAGAAAGAAATCAGACAGTGAGAAGGCAGGTAAAGGCTCTCCTGCCGTCCTCTAAGCTGATCGGGACACCACAGTTTCACCATGGTGGTCCAGATCAGCTCCGCTGAGCTGCCGGTTCATGCCGGGAATCACTGCCATCGTTGTGCACAGTTCAGCAGAATCCCATTGAAAAAAATGCAAGCAGAATATCGCTCAGAATAATTCAAAGTGGAATCTCAGTAATGGGAAAGACTCCGAAGGCTAGGTGAAAATTTCTGCATTTGTGATCCAGGCGAAATGTCTGCATTTTGGCATTTAACCCCTTAAGAACTCAGCATTTTTCAGTTTTTGCATTTTCATTTTTTCCTCCTTACCCTTTAAAAATCATGGGGGAGATTTATCAAAACCTGTCCAGAGGAAAAGTTTCTGAGCTGCCCATAGCAACCAATCAGATCGCTTCTTTCATTTTTGAAAAGGCCTCCAAAAAATGAAAGAAGAAGCGATCTGATTGGTTGCTATGGGCAACTCAGCAACTTTACCTCGGCACAGGTTTTGATAAATCTCCCTCCATAACTCTTTACATTTTCCACCTAAAAATTCATAATCCATATCCTTATTTTTGCACCACCAATTCTACTTTGCAGTGACATTAGTTATTTTACCAAAAAATCCACTGTGAAATGGAAAAGAAAAAATCATTGCTTGACAAAATTGAAGAAAAAAGCCATTTTGTAACCTTTGGGGGATTCCGTTTCTACGCAGTGCATTTTTCATAAAAATGACACCTTATCTTTATTCTGTAGGTCCATACGATTAAAATGATACCCTACTTATATAGATTTGATTTTGTCATACTTCTGGAAAAAATCATAACTACATGCAGGAAAATGTATACGTTTAAAAATGTCATTTTCTGACCCCAATAACTTTTTTATTTGTTTGCGTACGGGGCGGTTTGAGGGCTCATTTTTTGCGCCGTGATCTGAAGTCTTTATCGGTACCATTTTTGTTTTGATCCGACTTTTTGATCGCTTTTTATTCCTTTTTTAATGGTATAAAAAGTGACCAAAAATACGCTATTTTGGATTGTGGAATTTTTGACCGTGCGGTTTAATTAAAGATATATTTTTATAGTTCGGACATTTGTGCACGCGGTGATACCACATATGTTTATTTTTATTTACACAGTTTTTTTTTTCATGGAAAAAAGGGGGGGTGATTCAAACGTTTTCTTTCACTTTTTTTTGCAGTGTTATAGCCCCCATAGGGGGCTATAACAACGCACACAATGATCTTTTACACTGATGTATTAACATGCCATTGATCAGTGTTATCGGCGCTGGATCTCAGGCACGGAGCAGTCATTCGTCGATCGGACACTGAGGAGGCAGGTAGGTATCCTCCCGGTGTCCTGTAAGCTGTTTGGGACACTGCTATTTCATCGCAGCGGTCCCGAACAGCCCGACTGAGCTGCCAGGATACTTTCATTTTCACTTCAGACTTGGCGGTCAACTTAGATCGCCACGTCTGAAGGGTTAATACAGAGCATCATGGCCGCTGGGACCGACCCGATATACATCCTGCGTTGTTAAGTTAAGGGGATACTCCATTGGAAAACTTTTTTTTTTTTTTTAAATCAACTGGTGCCAGAAAGTTAAACATATTTGTCAATCACTTCCATTTAGAAATCTTAATCCTGCTCCACAGGAAGTTCTTTTTTTTTTTTTTTAAATGTCGTTTCTGTCTGACCTCAGTGCTCTCTTCTGACACATGTCAGGAAATATCCAGAGAACAAGCAAATCCCCATAGCAAACCTATCCTGCTCTGGACAGTTCCTGACATAGACAGAGGTGTCAGTAGAGATCACTGTGATAAGACAGAAAGGAAATTGAAAAATAAAAAAAACTTCCTGTGGAGCATACAGCAGCTGATAAGTACTTGAAGAGTTACAATTTTTAAATAAAAGTAATTTACACATCTGTTTAACTTTCTGGTATCATTTGATTTAAATAAAATATGTTTTCCAGCGGAGTACCCCTTTAATCCATACTAGAAATTTTTACCAAATTGGTTACTATAGACAACAAATTTAACCTATATTGTACTATGGCTTTTATAAAAGTGTTTCAATGCCGGTACTATAATATGACATACAAGTGGTGCCTTTTGTGCTACCAATGAATTAGATAAAATGAGGCTCATTTGCCTTTACCTGTTGGGACTGCTCAAGATGCCAATGTCATTATGGTATCAGGCTACATAAATCGCCAGGTGGGAAGAACTCCGTGTCAAATACGAAATGAGGTTTCCTGCCATCATTCTGAGCTTCCTAAATATTGCCCTTAAACTTGTTAACTTTTATATTCTAATGTAAAAAATAAAAAACCCCTTTGGAGCCATTATTTTCTGTGATAACAGCAGGCTGCACAATTAGTATGGAACAGGAAGTGTTCGTCTAGTAATTGTGATTACACAGCCGGGGTCCAGAGACTTGTAAAGGAAGAAGAACATTAAAAGCTGACAGAAATAGAAATGACTTTAAATCTGACATTATCCCATCCCTGGCCAGGACTGATCGGAGCGAGTAAATTTGTCATGTCTAGGCTGCTGCATTGTGAGTCCGTGCATGAAGACTTCACGCAGCTAAGCATCATGGGAGATGGAGCCACACAACATATGTCCTTAGCTCAAAGTCAACCTTGACGTCATGGTTGATGTCAAGGTCTATTGAGAGCAAGTGTTAATTCTTCATTGCAGAATTTGTAATAAGAACCTTTAGGCAGCACTTTGAGGCTAGCAATGGATTCTCTGTGGCTAGTACTGTTGGGGGCTCTATGGTTGGCCTTATATGGAGGTTCCTTTATTCCCGCCTCTTGCTGGCACTGCTACTGCTTTTTATTGTTGCCTCTTCTGTCGAGATTCTTAACAGGGTCGCTTTAGAAGCACAGTCCCTTTAGCGGTAGTAAGCAACAGGTGGACAACCCATGTAAACATAGGTCTTTAAACTTCACCATATATTGAATTAAGAAAGCATATGACACTTGCCACATTTTAAATGGATATGCTTTTATTCTAGTATCACCGAAGATGTACAGGTGTACATGCAGGTGCGTTCACTAGATGAAGCGACAATTGTTTTGCGTGTTCTGCGCGAAACAATTGTCGCTCCATCTAGTGAACACACCTGCATGTACCCCTGTACGACTTTAGTGATGGTGAAATAAAAGAAGATTCATTATATGGAGGTTCTGTGGCTGGGAGCTGTACCCCTTGCTCTGTTGTGGGGGCACTGTGGCTGGTGCAGTTATAGGATGGATGCCTTTCTAAATGCTGGATAACAAAGCCCATCTAGACCTATAAATGAAACTGGTAGATGCTAACATTTCTGTGTAGAATACATGGATAAAGCATTTTACTGCAAAAAGATAATGGTATGTGTCGATACGCTCTGCAGGAGATACAACAAAATGGTCACCTCTTCCCCGCTCCTGAGCAGGGAGAGCTGGGTAAGTACTTGTTATTTAGTTTTCTTCACAGAAAACAAAACTCCAGCAGAGAACTTGATGTCTCTGGCATTGGCACATAATAAAAAAGTAACATAACAACAAAATATCTTGTACTAGCAGCATCTTGAGATAAATAATTTCTTTTCGAAACCTTCTTACTCAAATCTCATATACAAAGTTCGGAAAGGTTCCTGATAGATTTTACATTGCATGAGTATACTTTTCTCTGGATCTTCTTGGCTAGTTTCAAATCTATGTTTTTTTTTTTTTTTTCTATTGTTCTTCACCATCACTAAAGTAGAACGACAAGAACATTCCAATGGTGGATCCATTTTACACCAGGACACAAACCAAGCCTGATAGACCACAATGACCTTAATGGGTTCTTTGAGTTTTTAGTCATGGAGTGCAGTATTTTATCAGACAAAACAGCACAGCATTCTGCCCAATGTCATATTTGGATGCAGAAAGCCCACAAGTAGAATCAATTCTGTGGGACTCACCCCACAGTACCCCACATTGCCTGATCCAATTATAGGTCTAATGCACATAAATACACAATCTTATTGTTGTTGATCAAATGGGTACAGAGGCAATGACCATACAATCACAATGACGTAATAGTAAGTTGTCTACTATCTAAGGTCCATGTGGCACTGTTATGTCAAAAGTGTTGTAACGAGTTAAAGGACCATTACTCTTATTTTTCTGTCAAGCCAATATGGGGGGGGGGGGGGAGGGCTTGTTGTTTGCGGGACCAGTTGTATTTTTGAATGGCATCTAACATTTTACCATACAATTTATTTTGGAACCAATGTATTGTGGGTGAAGAAGACATCGGTAGTAAGAAGCTGCAAGTTTAAGAAGAGCACACCTGGCATCACTGTGTGTTCAAGAGAGGGGGCTCAGGGAAAGAGAAGATGGGCCTGCCACTTTGCTGAAACAGGATGCAAGTGACAAGATGACTTGACATCTTTTTATCTTTTCAAAAGGGATGACAGTGTACCTGTTAAAACTAGATAAAAGATGTGGGCCCATTCAAACTCAGGGGCCCTTCTGGGATTCATCTGTTTCCCTATGGGCTAGTCAAAGCCTGATTCTGCCTGATATTTTTTGATGGAATCTGATGGAACCGGTGACACAGTCCTGACCCCACCACCAGTCAAAATTAAATAGATTATAAATGTTTTTGCAGTAACTATACACAACATGTTTTAGGGCTTTTTAGGAGCCCCTTCATCAGGCAAAGTACATAAAACAATATCAGTAAACTTGTAAAGTGTCTGCAAAATTACTAAATATTACACACCATTTTAAACTGTAGAATGATGTCCAAAAGATAACTAGACATCTCAAAAGTCCACTATGTGGAAGAGTTAAGCAACCATTCAGTTTCTCCTCCATTCCTTGAAATATCTTATTTTTTTTATGCCATAAGAATGCCAAGCAAAACTGTCTTTATTCTGCTGTATATGGCTAAATTGTTCTTTCAGCCATAAAATGTTCAAGGTTATAATATTTCAAGGTCATCTGAGGAATGACTGACAGCCCTGTCTTCTTTTATCTAGAAAATCTCAAGACATTGTTTTCCCAAGTGATGTCATCTAATTATCGATGAATGATGAAAGCTGGGACCTCAATGACCTGGCGAGCTGTCATGGTTGAGCTGAGATAATGTGAACAATAGTCATTCTTTATCTTCAGAATACCTTGAGCAAACAAAAACTGAGCTATTCAGTTCAATTCTGTCCTGCAATGCATGGGACAAATTACAAACCGAAGAGTGAATACTGTTATATAATTAACTTCAAGTACCCATTACTGTCTATTAATCACTGCAAGAATTGGATTTTTCTATAATGTGACTTCAACATTAACGCCATATGGTATCTTGCTACATAAGTACTCCACAGTAGCAGTTACTGTCCTTTTTTTTTCTCTTTATAATCTTACTTAGTTTTAATACCTGTTTCAATTTTCAGCCATTGGGAAAATGTTGGCCGGAGAATATGAAGTCCTTACCCTCTGAGGTAGCTATACCCAATTGAAATCTGGCAGTGGGTGTATTAATGACACATCCAGTTCTACTTAAGATATATTGCAAAATTCACTCAAACATTTATTTGGTGTCTTATGCTTATTTACAATGGAGATCAAGTATAAAGAAAATTCCCAACACAGAAAATAATGACATATGACACAGAATGTGGCCATCAGCTGAAACAAGCAATGTCAAAACTATGTTGGTGAGGGATCGGGGAAGGTAAGTAGAGATATTTTAGCCATAAATATTTGTTATATTGAATTAAAATCTTTGGCTAAACTTGTTTTGTGCGTACTACATCTTCCCTAACATTCTACTGTCTCAGTCTCAATTGAACTGCTGTGTACATGCGTGACTGCCACACCAATTAAATGGTAGACCTCTTTCTTAAGACCACACGAGTCACAGAAGTAAGACCCTGCACAATCTTACACTTATCCTCTCTCTTGAGTAGAGGAAATACATGATGTTGATCGGTTGTTGGTGGGACAACATCTTTTTACCCTTTGTGGCAACGTAAGGAGAGAGCCTACTACAGCCATTTGAAACCTTGAAATCTTACAAACAGGACCGGTTTTAGGGTGAAGTACCTTTCGTATTTCTTTCTCCACAGCTCTTGTACCTTTTAAAACTACACATTTTTTGACAGCTTTGACAAAAATACTAAGATTCCATTGCTCATCCTTGAGACAACTGTAGAGAGGATATTTAATCAATCCATAGGAAGGGAAATAAAATGTATACAATAGCAATACATATATCCAGACACTGTTTCTAAAGTGCCACCGGACAATAATTGAAAGTGTCAGCTTGTATCTTCCTTCTATTTGTCGTGTTTGTCAGATAATAGCATCTGACATATTATCCACCGTTCGTGACTGAGCTTCACTGAGGCATGTGGGAAGTTGTGAAGAGGTACGACAGCACGCACTGAAAATATCAGTCACAATCGCTTTCTTCCTTTTAACTGCACTTTTCCATCTAATGATCGGACTCGGTATGTTGCATGTGCCCTTCCTGCTGACTGATAAATAGCTCCGGGGAAGAAATGTGTAAAAGACATGTGCCATCTACAATATAAGTTGCTTGCTCATTGATTAAGATGCTATGACACCTCTGCTTATGGTGGCAGCACAGGGCAGGGGCCTGATGCTCCGTGACATGCATGGAAATTTCCTTTTTACTAACACAAAAATAGGGAAGGTTGCATCATCAGGAAATAGACTAAGAAGGATTATTAGGAGGCATTGCCTAGGAGAACATAGACATATGATCTCACTAGGTATTACAGAGACGGAAAATAATTGCTGATTGGTTGTTATGGCTACGGATTGCGTGAAACATCCGTAATGTTACTGAATTGCACTTAATAACATGGAAATAAAAGGAAAAAGTACAATCATATGAATATGTTTCCTGCCTGTATTAGAAGTAGCATACATATAAAAACTTAGGAAATTGCTGAAAGTAAATTTATCATCTACCGTATATACTCGAGTGTAAGCCGAGTTTTTCAGCATGATTCTTCGTGCTGAAAATGCCCCCCTCGGCTTAAACTCGAGTGAACTCTCCGCCTGTCAATCCCTTTTCAGTGGTCTTCAACCTGCAGACCTCCAGACGTTGCAAAACTACAAATCCCAGCATGCCCAGACAGCCCAACGGCTGTCCGGGCATGCTTGGAGCTGTAGTTTTGAAACATCTGGAGGTTCGCAGGTTGAATACCACTGTGGGCTTCGTCATCATCCAGATTCCCCCCGTTAGTTTTCTACCTACTCATCTCCCCTCGGTGGGAAGGAAGGGTGAGCTGGTCCGGGCCATCTATGCTGCAGGGACTGTCCGGTGGGGAGGGTTAGTCGTTCCGGGCTGTCCATTTTCACCGGGAGGCCCTCTTCTCAGCTCCGGGCCCGGCCCCGGACTAGTGATGTTGCCTTGACAACGACGCACAGGGACGTCCATTCCTGCGCATGAACGTCCCTGTGCGTCATTGTCAAGGCAACGTCACTAGTCCAGGGCCAGGCCCGGAGCGGAGAAGAGGGCCTCCGGGTGAAGATGGACAGCCAGGAATGACTAGCCCTCCCCACCAAACGGTCCCTGCAGCATAGATGGCCCGGACCAGCTCACACTTCCTCCCCCCGAGGGGAGGTCAGTAGAAAACTAAAGGGGAGGTGTGGATGATGACGAAGGCCGCGGTGGTCTTCAACCTGTGTACCTCCAGGTGTTTCAAAACTACAACTCCCAGCATGCCCGGACAGCCGATGGCTGTCCGGGCATGCTGGGAGTTGTAGTTTTGCAACATCTGGAGGTCCGCAGGTTGAAGACCACTGATGAAGGAATTGACAGGCGGTGATGATGAAGGGGGGGAATAATGACAGTGGTCTGGATGATGACAGGGGGGGGGGATGATGACAGGCGGTGATGATGAAGGGGGGATGATGACAGGGTGATGATGAAGGGGGGGATGATGACAGGGTGATGATGACAGGTGGTGATGTTGAAGGGGTGGATGATGAAGGGGGGGATAATAACAGGGTTGTTAATGACGGGGGTCTGGATGATGGCAGGGGGGGATGATGACATGGAGATGATGTATTTCCCACCCTAGGCTTATAGTCGAGTCAATAACTTTTCCTGGGTTTTTCGGGTAAAATTAGGGGCCTCAGCTTATATTCGAGTTGGCTTATACTCGAGTATATACGGTAGATTGCTTTCTTTATTCATTTTTTTTTTTTTTTTTTTACTATTTGGTTCCAGAGACTTAAAATTGTACTTTTTTTCTAATTTGTTTCTAATTTTTTGTTTTATTTTTTGTACAATATTATCATTTTATGGGACAGGGAAGGCTGAGCTCCCATTGTTTTATCTATATACTTAAGTGTCACCTTTCAAGGTAACACTGTACAAATTACTTTTTAGCAGCCTCTTCCTTATCATCACAACCAAAACAGGATGTCCCAGCTTAATATTAAGCCTAGTGACCAAAATGAAAGCTGCAATATTTGAGAATTATTTTATAATATAGATATTAAACAAAATATTAGAAAAAATATCATCAAATATTCTTATAAAATATGTTTAGCAAAAAATGTATAAGCCAGATTGATAGTCAACTGATCGCTGCAGGTCTGACTTATGGTACTATTATATGGGGTGGTTATTCAGTGGGAGACAATGTTGTGGAGCGTTCAATAGGAAGAAGCAGCATTAAGAGCTGAGAGACGGGTCTCCATTCAATAGATTGCGGGGGTCACATTGGTCAGACCCCCCAAAATCAGACATGTTTGCAGTTATCTTGTTATAGGGGGTAATTTTATCTAAAATAGAGTACCCCTTTAAGTTTGTCCTATTAGAAAAGAGTTTGATAGTATTACATGGGCGATGTTAAAATAGATAGGCATCCATTTAATTCATTGACAGACTTAGAAAGAAAGTCTGAAGTAGGCCCCACCTACAGTACATGATGTACATATTTACGTTTAGGATATAATAGTCAAAAACTATGAGAAGCCTGAAAAACATCCAACTAATGTTACTGAAAGGTTCAGCACAGGTTAAAGGGGTACGCCGGCCCTAAGACATATTATCCCCTATCCAAAGGATAGGGGATAAGATGACTGATCGCGGGGGTCCATATGCTGGGGACCCCCACAATCTTTCATGCAGCACCCCGCTATCATCATCCTCCAGAGCAAACATCGCTCTGGGTATGATGAATCGCGGTCAAGGGGCAGGAGTATCGTGACAACATGGCTCCGCCCCCGTGTGACATCAATGCAACCCTATGGGAGGGTGCAGGAACCCCGCAATCAGGCATCTTATCCCCTCTCCTTTCGATGGGGATAAGATGTCTTAGGGTCGGAGTACCCCTTTAAACTTGCAGAGACACAGTTTCATAGGAATTATTATGCAGTATAGAATAATTCTAGAATCTGAGACTGCTTTCAAATACACTTGAAGGAAATAAGTGGTTTTATTTGCAGCTACTAAAATAAAATATAAAAAAAAGAAAAAACATTCAGCTTATCACAGCAGGTACCAATGGGGGGTTTGTAAATGGAGACACAAAGCACTTCCCTTCACCCCTGCTGGGAGACAACGCAAGGTGTAGAATGAAAAATAAGCTTTTTCTCCTTTTTGCTTTTTCAAGGCTGCAGTTCTATGAGAATCATCTGCTGCCTATTTGGAGATATTTATTTGCCTTTATGTGAAGCTGGCAAAGACTGTTAGAACTTCAGAAAGGTGACTTTATACAGAACATTTTAAGATCTGTGTCACCACCTTAATGGGAAGACATAGCAAAGCAGGAGAGTGCCCAGGGGTTTTCTACTTTCTGAACTAGCTTTTATTACAAGTCATTTCCTATGTTCAGGTGACAGACTTTACAGTAAGAACTTTTACAATGATACATTGATCTCAATATCTTGTACAGCTAAATGCTGTTGGCTACACGGAGTTTATAAATTTATATAGATTTCTACAAAACATCAAGTTAGAAGCTATGGTGAAGTTATCACTGTTGCCGTTTTGGCAGTTTGTAACTTGTAATATTGAAAGCCTCTTTTTAGAACAAGTTATACCTGGCTCCCCTTAGATCAGTGTTTCTCATGGTCCTCAAGTACCCCCGACAGGTCATGTTTTCAGGATTTCCTTAGTCTTTCACAGGTGATATAATTGTGGTGATGCCTGATTCACTGACCAGAATTATATCACCTATGAAAGATTAAGGAAATCCTGAAAACATGACCTGTTGGGGGGACTTAAGGACCGGACTGGAGAAACAGTACTTTAGATAAAGGTTATTTTTATGGACTAAAAGGCTTCCCATTCCTATCTGTAAAGGGTAGCTCTCACAATGATCAGGTGTGTCACCTACCTGAGTGACAGCAAGAGTAAGAGATGGGAGGGCAGTTCAGCCAGTTTTCTAGGAAACCATATGACCATAAAAATGTCTTCTACAAAGGAACCTGAATTATATTACCTAGATAAAGTGACCGCCGGCTCTCCTGGCTGCACCTTGCTCTGTCACTTAAGTTTCTGTCTGTAGTTGTTGCCCTGATCATCCTTTAAGGGGTTATCAAACATAAGGTGATGTTAGTATGTACCTGCCAGACAGTAATGGACATTCTTAGGAAGAATCCGTGAAATGGCTATTTCCTGTTTGAGGTCCCCTTCTCCAACTATAAGTCCCATGATACCTTGTTTGTAAGTGTGAGATCAATGTTCTCCATCCCACACTTCAGCCACTCAACTGTGCTCCCATGCTATGCTGTAAACAATAGACCAGTGTTTTCTAACCAGGTGCCTCCAGCTGTTACAAAACTACAATTCACCGCAGAATGATCTCCTTCTCTCCCAGCAGTTGCTCCACCCACTGAAGCAGACAGGCTCCTTTGAACACCTGACTAGTGATGTAATGTCACAGGCTGCACCACAACCAGGAAAAAACTGAGCCCACACTAATTTTGTATGCTGCTAAAAAGAAACATCAGGACAAAGATTGCATAAGAATTGCATGAACACCATCAAACACAGGTACAGACACTATATTACAAACTAGAGTAACTTCACATTATTATCATACAAGTGGTTACAGGTTCCACCATCAAGACCAGCACTTATCTAGAGGTCAAAGTCTAAAAAGTACTCTGTGGCCACTAGAGCTGGTTGGGAAGCCAAAAACAGCCAAACGAACTGACATGTGTAAGGGTTCAGATCAGTATAGAACACTAGAATGAGTCAGGACAAGAACATTCGCCTGAATACTCCTATACATTCTCTCTGTGCATGACAGAAAAAAGTCCATAGACTTGCATTAAAATTTGGTCACATGAAACCTAACCTGGAGTGAATGTGTTTAGCAAAGACTTCTTCTAGCATGTTCTTCTGTGGTGGTCTGGACACTTACACCCCGACTGATCAATACCCTAGGAGGTAAAAGCATTCAGTAACAAAAAGTAGTAGTGACAAGCTTTCGGGATTCCTCCCTTTATCAAGTCCAAAGCAAATCTAAGCTCACAAGCAGAAGACACAGGTTACAATATCACAAACATGCAGGGTTAAGACAATTGATGTGGAGAATTCACACTAAGCTGGGCCATAAATTGTCCAGCTATAGGAACATCGACTAAATAGATAAGGATAAGAAAAAGGGTGAGGGAGGGGTTCGCCACTCAGGAATTGTCACACAATCAACAGAGCAAGAGATGAAAGAACAGCACCAGGTTTATTGGCAGAGATCACAAAGCAAAATGCAATCCACAGGATAAGGGGGTGATCCGAAGTCTGGGAAAACAATGGGCAACAGAAGTGCACAGTCACTGGGCACAGTGGAAGGAACAAACTGCAGATCCCGGGATTCCGCTCTGGGTCCAACACTCCACACTCCAATATATTGTCCACAGATCACAGCTCAACGTCTAGTGCTACCTCAAGTACCCTGGGAGGTCCGGTCATCACATCTGCTCCTCAGTTCACAGGGGTCCACATTTAAGTCCACATATAACTCCAACACGATTCCTTGTTCCAGTGGGCGGCCTCACCCTCAGCTCCTCTATCCCAGCAATTCTCCAGATTCAGGGGCACAATCTCCATGGCAGTGTTGTACTGACAGCAACTCTTACGCCTGAGATCATCACAGCAACTGCAGGCTCTGTACTAACATCAGGTCCTGTCTCTGGGACCTCCTTCCCCATTTTTCTCATTCTTATCTATGTAGTTTATGTTCCTATACCAGGATGATGTATGGCCCATCTTAGTGTCAATTCTCCACATCAATTGTTTAGATTTGCTTTGAAATTGATAAAGGGAGGAATCCTGAAAGCTTGTCTCTACAAAATTATATTAGTCCAATAGAAAAGGTATTACAAGATACTGCAACATGTTTTGATTTGCATCTATATATATATATATATATATATATATATATATATATATATATACACTCACACACACACCCACCCATACAATCTGTGTTATAACTGGTTTATATTTTCTGACATTTAACAATGTCAGTTTCTTGATGGTTGACCATGCTATAATGATATTTTAGAAGAGTAAGTAAAAACATGTTCAATTAGGAATAAATATTAGGTTTTCATACATGGAAATAATTTCCAGAATGTCAATAGCCCTTGTTGTGCCTCTTCAATAAAACGCACATTGTAGACAATAATATCCTGTCCTTCAAATGCATTAAATTTTCAGATATGAGTCTTTGTGGGAATCACTTGAGAAGAGGAAAATACCAACGTAGCATTCCAATCTGTTACTAGGGAATGTGAAGTGTTGATGAAACCAATGATGTTTTGTGCACACAACCATGGGATCATTAACATACAGAAAACTCCATCTCCTTTAATGTTAATAAAACAAAACACATGAAGGAACTCTTCTTATTGAGACAAATGGGAACAATTAGCTCTGTATACTGCTACTGCAACAGATTTACTTGGCTGCAAAATAATTACATTACCTAGAAAGCAACTGCTTCTAATTTCCCAATTCACACAAAATGACCAGAAAATAACTACTGGTTTGATCATGACAATCATGGCCTGTCTTTGATCAGTTGTCACTTCCCTTCCTCAGACTATTGATTACTTCTTAATATAACTTAAAGGGGAACTTCACCCCTAGACATCTTATCCCCCATGCAAAGCCGGCAGCACCCAGCATTCTATACAGAATGTTTAGAATTCTAGGTTCCCATGGAGGGGGACGTGATGTCACACCACACCCCCTTGTGGCGTCACATCAGGCCCCCTCCATTCATGTCTATGGGAAAGGTGTGATGGCCATGAATGGAGGGGCGTGGCATGATGTCACGAGGGGGAGTGACATCACATCATGTCCCCTACTGCGGGAACCCAGGGTTCTAAACATCAGACATCTTATCCCCTATCCTTTGGATAGGGGGATAAGATGTCTAGGGGTGGAGTAACCCTTTAATATAATTAATAACTCTAGCTATGACTATTGTCAGGGACTGCAATGTCACACGGGGAAAAAAGTAGGACTGCTATCACAGTTTCTTCCGATTTTGTTTAAGATGGGAATTCTTATTTATTTAGCAACATATATAAAGGATAGGAGTCTGTGTAAAAAGATAAAACTTATACCCCTTCCAAGTACTACATGACAACACCACACTTCTAACCACTTATATACTAACAGTGCACCATTACTATAAGCCACTTCCTTGTGCAGGATCTCACCACCATATACTGGAGACAAGCAACATGAAATGGACATATGGTCTACAGGAGCATTGCTGCCTGCCTTTATGGTTTACATAAACATATACTGGAAAATAATTTTTTTCTAACATTACTAGAATGATAATATATTCTGGGCATGCTTTGTGACCTATGCAGAAGTCATTCTATAGGGAGGGGGTAACTGAGCATCAGTTATTGTGAATGGTGTCTTATCCATGTAATGGTGTCACCTTTCATTGTAATCCTGTCTGTGATGATAAGCAAGAAACTGCTGGAAAGAGATCTGTACAGAACAGGTAGTGTCAACTTAATTTTAGGCCTACTGGTCAGAAAGAAAACTGCAAGAGTTCAGAAATATTTTGCAATATAAAAAGTAAAATGGAAAATTAGAAAAAATCTAAACAAAAAAACAAACAAACAATTACCAACATTTACCCATGACACATTTGGTTTAATGGAACATGTTTTTTTTTTAAATTAACAATTTATATATAATTCCACCTGGCTGATAAAGAGTCAGCTCCATGCTAACAAAAAGAAAGCAAGGGGTTGTCTCACATAAGACTTAAAATAAAAATTAAAAATAAAAACTCTCAGGCTGGCAGCATTAAAAAAAATACACCTCTGCTTAGCTGCCTCCACTTTCCTTGCGTCTCCGTTATCACTGACGATTCTCTGGTGTGGTCTTCTTTCTGGTTGCCAGTGATCAATGCAACAGACTGCCGCTCTGCTTATGGCTGGCCACATCGATGTCTTGCCTTGGCCAGTGATTGAAAGCCAGTGTAATATATTAAGCTACCAGGAAAAAGGCTGATTCCGGGGCTCACAACACAGCTTAGCTCTGAGGGACATCACTGCGGCCAATGTTACGGGTTGACCATGGGCAACCAGGAAGAAGACTGCACCAGAGGGCAGGCAGTGATACTGGAGGCACCAATGGAGCAGCAGGAGGTAGGTAGAGATTTATTGTTTCAATGCTGGCAGGCTGTAATTTTTATTTTTTTTTTTTAAGTATTACGTGCGACAACTCCTTCAATTTCTGTTTTAAAGCTTCTCTTTTATATGAGATTTCATATTTCTGAAAGACGTCAATAAAAATCTGAGCAAACTGAAGAAGAAACATCCATGCATCACTGTCACTGTAGTCAAGCTTCAACCTTCGCCCTTGGTATTATGCTCAGGAGTCTCATTCAGTCTTGTAATAAGATTCATAAAGACTTGCAAAATGCTGCATTGCCTTAAACCCAGGATCATCTGCCCTAAATAACGGCAATTTAAACCAGAAATTAAATCAGAGTTTATATTTTGCTAGTAAAGTTTATGAACCTCTGAAATCCGATATCAAATTCAATTAAATGGCTGCTCCTGCGCACGAGGACATGTTTACAATGTTTAAGTTGTAATTCTAAATGTTCAGTCTTTAGACTTTTTAGGGAAAAAAATCAATGTGTGGCTGAGCAAAGCACAACATAATTTGGAGCATTCAAGATTAAAAGGAATTACACATTAGTTACAGGAAAGATCAGTCCCTGTTTAAGAAGGCTGCGTTCCAGCCAAATAGCTAGATATTGGGCAAATTTAGGCAAGTCACAGCTCATTCAACATGTTCCTTATGGCCATAGGAGCTTTTTTTTACCAAAGCTGCCAGAGGTAAATTAGTAGCCTGAAAGAAGCCCATTTAAGCTATATGCCGCAGATTGATGTAGGTGCTAGGGCAGCCCTATTGCTACTGATGGGTATAAATGAGGCCTAATAGAGAAAGGTTAGCAACAATAAGGTGAAATACATCATAAAATGTCAAAAGTCTTAATGGAATAAAAGTAAAGACATATTTGTTTTAATGTTATATAATATCTTTAGACCATTTATATACATTGAATACATTTGTAGGGCACATATTATGGGTCCTTTTATGAATTAGTTCTATGGCAACATTGCCTTCTGTGGGCCTATACTATCTCCAATTTTTATATAGAGACACAAAAAGATTGGTTTCTTGAGTGAATGGTTGCATATATCAGTCTTTGTTAGCCCCTTCCTAAAGGACCTACGCCCCTCCCAGGGGTGTATTAATTTAATAAAAAACTACGGAGCAAAATCTACTTGTCCTTCATGACGATCTACTCGTCCGGACCCTTTTACACTCTCATCAAATTCCTCCTCACCCTATAATAGCCATAACTACCTACTATAATGATACCTTGATACCTTTTCATTTTTGAATAACATATTCTCCGAACCCCCCCCCCAAAAAAAAAAAAAAAAATAATGATATATATATATATATATATATATATATATAGATATATCTATATATATATATAGATATATCTATATATATAGATATATCTATATATATATCTATATATATCTATATATATATATATATATATATATATATATATATATATATATATATATATATATATAATCGGTGAAGTGAAATTGAAATAGTTAAAGTTAATTTAGCAAATTTGGTGGTTTTCTTTTTTACAACATTTACCTTGTGTTGTTTTGATACTTTAGGTCGCCTGATTTAATTTTATTAATTGTCATTTTTTTTTTACCCCAGTAGCTTTTTTATTTTTTCTCATACCAGGCTGTATTAGGGCTCATTTTTTTTTTGCGACAATCTGTTTTTTGTATCGGTACCATTTTGGTATTTATCTGACTTTTTAATAAATTTTTTCTGCGATATTGTATTATAAAATTGCAATTCTGTGTTTTTTTTTTTACATTTAAGTTGTTTACTGTATAGGATACACAATGTTATATTTTAAGAGTTCGTACAATTACGCATGCAGCAATACTAAATATGTTTATTTTTATTATGTTTACATGTTTTTATAAAGGAAAATGGGGTGATTAGAACTTTTAACGTGGAAGGGGTTAATGTGTGCCTTTTAAACTTTTATTAAAACTTTTTAGTTTTTTTGTTTTACATTTTATTAGACTTTTAGGAGGAATCCATTGATAGAGTCAAGTCCAGCCAGGCTCTATCAATGACAGAGCCATGGACACCAGGGAAGCAGAGGTAAGCCCTTCGGCTTCTATAGTGGATCCCCCACGATCATGCTGTGGGGGGGGCGATCCAACCCACTAGTCCACCAGGGAGCATTCACATGTCCCTTTAGATGCCACTGTCAGCTTTGACATCGGCGATCTAAAGGGTTAATAGCCAGCCACAGTGATCGCCACATTCTGACTATTAGTGGCGGCACCCAGCTACTGAAAACAGCCTGAGGCTGCAGAGTATGGAGCGGGCACGAGTCTGGAGCCCGCTCCATACAGACTGCAGAGTGCCGCCGTGCTTGTCAGGTCCGGCCCTGCTTGCCCGAAACAGGGCTAGGGGCCGGAAAAATTTGCCTGCTCGGCGCACGGAACTGCAAGTCCCGGGCGTCAGGTCATAGGAATTACACATCCCTGCCTACACTACACAGTGAAGGGGAAAAAGCATGAATGTTTTGGAATTTTTTTTTCAGGCATTGGCTTAGGCTGACATGTCTAATCTATGCGGTTTTGCTTTGAGCTCCCATTAAAATCAATGCTTTTTTAAAGAGGTTGTCTGAGAAGCAGAAAAGAGCCTGCAGTACCTATTCTGCTACCGGCACTATAGGAGCTATGTTTGTAACTGGCACCCTTCCACTCTTTTAGGAGGAAAAGTGAGCCAGAAAGCAGGGAAACAGACCAGGTAGGGCAATATCTTACCCCTTTAAAGTGTTCCTGACATATCAGAAAAACAACATGCTTACATATGTTACTTATTATGTCATGCAGATGCTTTACATGTCTTTTTCTGTGTATAGCCTTTGTAATTGGCTCGCATATCCCTCTAGTCTGCTGCTCACTCATTCTAACGCCTACTGCTCAGGAGGGGCGTGTCTGAGGCAAGCACTGGGCCCACCCTTACTCACCATGTATTCACTTCCTCCCCAAGCCTGCTGTGCTGTGCTGGGTCTCCTTATCCAATCACTACAGTCTGCTCTGTAACCTCCTTTTCTCTGTTTACATGCTGCAGTCTGAAAGGACAAGAGTGAGCACTCCTCACTTCCTGATCTTTGCCCCAGCCTGTGCTTCAGCTGTGACAAAGATAATACTACAGCCAGACAGGATTATGTTCTATATGGACCCCTAATTGTCTTTTTTATAAGCCATCATTTCTATAAAAATATTTTTTTTCTTTTTTTTTTGTTATTAGAAATACAACATAAAAAAAAGTTTTTGATTATAACAGTGCCCATTATAGTGAAAATCATTTTGAAAAACCACATCAAAGCCAGCACCAAAATCTGTTTTTTTAATTTGGTTTTTGGCCATGTAAACATGCACTTGATTTTTATGCATATTTTTCTATTTTAGCACAACACCCACTTTTCACAGTGGCCAGCATCTATTAGTAGGTATGCATCTATCTATCTTTATACCTTCTACATAAAAAATAAAAATAAAAAAAATAATATATATATATATATATATATATATATATATATATATATGTGTGTGTGTATATATATATATATATATATATATAGCTGAAAACAGCGGCACACAGGTGGCTTTGGTGAAAAATATGTGGCTTTATTCACCAAACAATGGCAACGTTTCGGCTGCCTCTCGCAATGGCTGCTAGAGGCAGCCGAAACGTTGCCATTGTTTGGTGAATAAAGCCACATATTTTTCACCAAGGCCCCCTGTGTGCCGCTGTTTTCCGCTATCTACCTAAGTCTGGGACTTCTCGGACCAAGTCTACCTACAGCGAGCACCTACCTGACTGGTTTTTGTCCAGTGCTGCCCGTACCTCTTTTTTTTCCTATATACATATATATATATATATATATATATATATATATATATATATATATATATATATATATATACCTGCAGGCCACCTGCAGGCCAGGTTTTTACATAGTTTGGATCAATAGTGCTGGCCAACTTATTCTTTGGTTGTATTACACATACGGAGGAGTGGCTACCTCCATGTTGGCTCCTGCACCCTACCCACCTCTATTAGGTGTATATAAGGTACCTTGGATGTTTCAGACCTTGCATGCCTGCTGTACTGTTCACACAGAGGCATAATCACAGTGTGGGGTCCGTCCCAGAATTAGGTCACCTTACCGTGGTGGGACGGTCCACGCTATTTGGCGCCAAATTTGCAAGCTAAGTGCCTCATAATTTCATAGTTTCATATCTTCATTTATTGCATTACAGCTGTATAGCTTTTCATGTTCTATCTATATACTCATGTTTTATCTATATACTCATGTTTCATCTATATATTTGTGCTAGCAGTGTGCTGCTGTATTCTCCTGTTGCTATATATATATATATATATATATATATATATATATATATATATATATATTAGACTGTAAATATTTATCATTATAGACAAATAATTTATTATGTTAGTAAACAAAGGAATGTTTCATACAGTTTTAGTTAAGCGTAGCCAGAATGGAAATTGCACTCTGAAGTGGTATAAATCTTTAAGTATCTCAGCAGGTAAGAGAAGAATCAATTTTTCTCACCTTTTCTTTCAACTTTGAGTGATCAACCATAAAAAAAATAAAGAATATAAAGAACTAGAAAAAGTTAATGAAATTTTGATGTGTTCTGGGATAGGTAAACAGTCTGTTTGGCACTTTGAGATGATGAGATAATCATTGGAGCTTTGATCACATATTCAGGTGACAAAACTGGAAAACTTCACGAGCGGAAATTAAAAAGAAAGTAATTTACTATTGTACATCCACTGGAATATGAGGGAATCCGCAGAGAAGATGCCAATTCCCTCAATGGCCAAAAGGGAAGGTTTCTCACGTGAAATTAATATATGTGGAACACAGCTTTTAAGTTTTTTTGTTAAATAAGCAGTGTACTCCGATGTATGGGGAAAAAAAGCCTTGTCCGAGCCCTTCAGCCCTATATAGAGAAAATGTTTATAAAAAGAAACGTAATTATATAGAACCTGCCAATAAGTCAGAATCTGTCATATGAACAGCAGAGGCATAGCTGAATAATCGTTCTAGTAAGGAGAGAATTCATACATCGACTTACATGTAGTGCAAATGTGGATTCTTAGAAAACGCCCGTGGCTGTATGCTTCTCAGTCCGGAGTTCATGATTGTTCTGAAAGACATATGCAATATGTTATTATGTTTCAGGTAGTTAACTTAATAAAATGTAATCTCTAAATGCAGTTTGCAAGAAATGAAAAAAATAAGAAGTACTGGAAAATAGGAAAAAAAGCAAACACAAGTGGCGTGTTAAATCGGCCTTTCAGCAGCTTTTCCCATCCAGGATATCTCCAGCTGTTGCAAAACTACAACTCCCAACATGCCCGGACAGCCAAAGGCTGTCCGGGCATGCTTGGAGTTGTAGTTTTAAAACAGCTGGAAGCACCCTGGTTGAAAAATTCTACCGTAAAGGATTACACTCTATGGAACATTGCAGGGGTCTGCGCTTCTTGAATGGTCGCCTCTTTGACCTCCATTCAAAATAAATCAGGGTCATTGAATATTTTTGCAGTATGCGTCACATTTTCCCACACATGTACCATAAACATAATTATGGACATTTATCAACGGGTTTAGTCAGGTTTTCTTTACTATAATTGTCGCAAAATTGTCGCAACTGCGACTACGCAATTTTTTGTGCGACATTTTGACTGGAAAGCGCGAAAAGCAAGTTTTCCAAAAATTAACTACGTAGCAATAATTTTTAAATGGACTACGGGTAGTCAGGTATTTATTAACTGCGACAGTCGCAACTGCGCAAAAAAAGTCGCAACAGGGTTAAAAATTGACTAAATTTACTCCAGCTCAAACATGGAGCAGAAAAAGCTACTACCAAAGTAAAAAAGGAAAAATTGCTTACGTGAAAGAAAATTATCAACAGGCTGAAACCAGTTGATAAATAAGTCACACATAAGCAAAAAAAAAAGTAAGGAAAAAATGACTTAAAAAAAAGAATGCATAAGCAAACATTGATAAATGTCCCTCAAAGTGAACAGAGCCTTACTTTAATTTACATAAGTGGTATTTCATATTAATGTTGAGCAATTAACTAGCCAAAAACCACTCTTAAAGGGGTGCTCTGCTGAAAACATCTTATGCCCTATCCAAAAGATGTCTGATCTCCGGGTCGGCAGCAGCGGTTTCCGGAACAAGGAAGCTTGGTGCTTCCGTAGTCGTGATGTCAAGCCACACCCCCTCCATTCATGTCTATGGAAGGGGCCTGATGGCTGGTACATAGACGTCATGCCTCCTCCCATAAACATGAATGGAGGGGGTGTGGCGTCCCCGTTTGCCAGTCATCGGGCATGGAGCAGAGTTTGCATCATGCATCGAATGCCAGGGAGATCGATTAGACATTTTATTCCCTATCCTTTGGATAGGGGATAAGATGTTTTCAGCAGAGTACTCCTTTAATAGCCTAAGCTACAATAGGAAGTAAGGACATGACTAAAAAATACAGGGCCCCATAGTGCATATTTGGAAAGATTTTCCAAGTCAGTCTAACCTCTGATATATATAATATTGCTACTCAATGCCAAACAATAAAGCAATTAAGTGCCTAAATAATGCCACCATACAGTGTCACAGAACAGAACAAACAAGTATTAGTGAAAATTCTTGCTACATACAGACACACATCCTTATAGATATATCCTTCTTTACTGTTCCTTATGGCTCATCATCACCTAAATAGTTTATTATCATCATAATATGTCTAGCTGATAAAAAAAAAAAAAAAAAAGATTTTTCAGCATCTATGTTTGAAGATAAATATTAGGGATGAACAAATCATATGTGACACATCAGTGTTCGATTGCAGAGAGGGACAGACAGCAGTGTGTGTTGCACAGAAAAGCATTTTTACAGCAGCGATTCACCTCCCAGTCACATCAGCGTTCTATTGCAGAGAGGGACAGAGAGCAGTGTGTTGCACAGAAAAGCTTTTTTATAGCAGCGATTCACCTCAAGCCCAAATCCAGCTAAGAATCACTGATAGGGAAGAGAGTGAGATTGAGAGAACAACTGAAAAGCTAATAGTAGACAGCCAGCTAAGTTGAGCAGAGCACTATAAGTGTATTGTCCTCTATTAAGTGTAACCTGTGCGTACATCTATTTTGTTCCTGTAAAAGTCTTAAGGGTCTAGATACTGTGAAAGGCCAGCCAAAAGTACACACCTGCTGGTGTTGTAGACAAATACTGTTTTAAGCATACTGGAGAACATTGTCCTCCCCTCATAAGTGCATACCACATACCTACATCTAAGCGGTGTACCACTGTGTTCCTGTTAAAGTCTTAAGGGCCTATATACTGTGAAAGCCAGGCAAAAGAACACACCTGCTGGTGCTGTAGACAAATACTATTTTAAGCTTAGTGGAGCGTATTGTGCTCCCCTCATATACGCACTAAGTATGTCAGGCAGAGTGGAAGAGGCCTAAATTCAGAGGTCGCAGCAGACTAGGGGCGAGTGGCAGCAGGAGTTGCAGCGAGAAGCCTGAGCTCCCGATATCAGCTAGCGGTCGTGTCTCGACCAGCAACCCTGTAGTAAAGAAATGGGGGGCTCACCATATATTTACATTATACAGCAGGTGCTACTACTCAGTAAGAGAAACACCTTCAACAGCCAAGAAAAAGAATACTGTATAGAGTGCACACCGCAAAAATAATAATATACTCATATAGTGTACAAATTTATATCTTTATATCTTTATCGACCAGCAACCCATCTGCCGTCATCGATTGGTTAACACTGTCATCCATTTCATCACAAGTGACATCTGACACCCCCAGTCAACAGTCGGTTGGTTCCTCAGACACAACCCTCAGTTGGCATGGCCCAGGAGCAGTCTCTGTCCCCCCATTGCCTCTATCCTATGCTGTTCCCTCCCCCACAGAAGTATCTTATGCTGTGGGTTCAACCTGCCTCAGCTACTATTCTGATCCTGCCTCCCACCTGATGCCACACATCTGATGCCAAGTTCTCCTTTTTTCACCCACCTTCGTCACCGGGTACTGGTATTGTCACCCATCGCCCCAGTATGTCAACAGGTCACTTTCAGGACTCCTGATGCTGCTGATGCCAGCTCCAGGCTGTCTTATACTGCCACCATATGTTCTCCTCATGCTGCTGCCACCTCCAGGCTGGCTGTCTCAGTCTCCAACTATATAGTCTCCTCATGCTTCCACTACCTCCAGGCTGTGTGTCAGTCAGTCAATATATGGTCTCCTAATGCTGCCACCAACTCCAGGCTGTGTCATTCGGCTACTATATGGTCTCCTCATGCTGCCGCCAACTACAGTCTGTGTCATTCAGCCACTATATGGTCTCCTTATGCTGCCGCCAACTACAGGCTGTGTCATTCAGCCATTATATGGTCTCCTCATGCTTCTGTCACCTCCAGGTTGTGTCACTGTACCACCATGTGGTCTCCTCATGCTGCTGGCACATTAAATACAACTTTTTAGGTTCATCTATATGAAATCTTCATTTTACATGTTAAAAATAAATTTAATATTTTCAATTGTGAGGCCCTATGGTCTCACCAGGTTGTTGCTACCTCCAGGTTGGGTCATTCAGCTACTATATGGTATCCTCATCCTGTCGCCACCTCAATGCTGTGTCATTCAGCCACTATATGGTCTCCTCATGCTGCCGCCACCTCCACGCTGTGTCATTCAGCCACTATATGGTCTCCTCATACTGATGCCACCTCCAGGCTCTGTCATTGTGCAGCTCTGCAACAGTGATTCTAATAGTGATGCCTCTAATCTGCATGTCATACCTAATAACAGTATTATTTCACTAACCCAGCACACACCCTATGTGTGTTACAGCAAGGCAAAGTTTTCTACACCCCTATTGAGGCTCTCTGTAGGCCAGAAATAGCCATTTTTAAAACAGATTTGCCACAAATAAATACGGACCAAACAAAAAAAAAGAAAATTTTGTGACTAGGCCGAATCAATTTTTTAAAAAAAATTGCTCATCTCTATTAAATATAATATCTGTGCCTTATGGTTCTACGTTTGACCACCCTGTGGCTGTGATGTGGATTGCAGCCTGTTGTGGCTTTTGCAATCATGTTGAAATAACAAATTGAATTTGTGCCCAAATATATATAGTGACTGCACAATCACACTTCATATCTGTACTCCTAGATATGCACTTACACATATTAGAAGAGAAAAAAGAAAAACGATCCTTGGATAATTCCACATTGTTTATTTCATGACAATTAAAATGTGTACAAATAGCAATTCTTATGCCCATAGACTGACAGTTTTCTAGCAAGGAATGCTCTTAATCATAGTCTAACAAAAAACAATGATTTTTAAAACATAAAAAAAAAAAGAAAAGAAACTGACTAATGAAAGAACTACTGTACATTAATTATAGAACCATTCTAGCTGCCCTCCTCAAAGCTGCTGCCTTAGGAACAGGCTTACGGAGGCCTAATGACAAATTACGCCACATGTGTATATGTGCCTATTTGGAACCTCACTACATTATACAGAATGGCAGCGAGTAAAAGAAAACATGTCACTCACTTGTTTACTATGCACAGGCTCATCAAAAAGCTTATTGTTCATACAGAGCAGAAAAACTTAAAAAACTGCATGACAAATCTACACTACGCTCATATGGATTTTGTCATGGACTTGATGGCAGAATTCACTGGCAGAACAGGATGACCCAACAACTATTTTTGTTTTTCTATGTCGATGGTGATGAATTAAATACTATACTTTGTTCCTATAATTCTGTGCTCAAACTGCAACATTGCAAGTGCTCAGAACGAGAGCTGTAATTATATATACGTTACTAGTATAATCCATACAGCAGTTCCTATGATGTTTCTTGTACTTTGTAGCTTTGCTTTGAAAAAAACAACATGTTGATTTTTGCCGTCAGCATCTTTGGCCAGTTTCTGCGAGGCCTTCTCTGGTGTGTGCGCTGTAAGCCGTTACACGTAATATTTCCTGCCATAAGCCATTGTAAACATGATTTGTGCTCAGGCTCCGTTATGTGAGATGATACAGTGTTGGCTCTTGTATACTCTCTCTCTCTGTTTTGCCTAAAGATACAATCAGCACTGATTGGTTCGTTTGATCTTTTTGTTAATGATTTTCTACTCTTCATAGCTGTATATATTTCTCCATATTTGAGGTGAGTAAAAACATGAAAGAACTGTTGTATTCTAAAATGGCTAATATTTTGTTTAAACTCAGATTGATTATGCTGTTAATCATATAACTGTCATTAGCATTATAACATAGCAAATAAAATCCCATATTTGTGAAACTTCGCATATTTTTTAAACTTGCCTCATTGATACTTGAGTTTCAAATTTTATCTAGAGCTGTCAGATCTAGAGCTCTGAGAGGCATCGCATGTTGAAATTATCGTATGTCGGGGCCATCGTGGGTCGAGGGGTCACTGTAGTACAATGGTGCAAGGAAGAACCTTTCAAACAGCTGATCAATGGCCATAACCTTTGACTATATAATATTGATCGAAAGGATAAGCCCTAAATCTAAATAGAATAAAACAATGTGACTGTGTTGTGACTTTTTATACTTGTCAGGCCATTACCATCTCTTAAGTATGACCTGAGAATAATATATATATATATATATATATATATATATATATATATATATATATATATATTTGTATGTGTGTGTGTGTCTTTTTTGTTTTCTATTTTTGTTCTTTTTTAACCTTTCTGTCTAAGTATAGAACCTCAAATACCCTAACATAACATAACTTTGTCATTATCAGAATGGATCCCATTAGTCACATCAATAGGGCATCAAAGCAATCAATTGTAAATGCAGAGTTTTTTTCATTTGCTTTAAATAATATTAACATTTGATTACATGTTGGACCAAGATTCAGAAAAACCATCCATTAACTCTGAATATCCCCTACAACATTCCCTCCCTCCGTCCGTCCTCCCCATGGTTAGCTTTGTCATCTACTACTTTGTGTGCCTAGTCTTCTCTGGGTTCAGTTCACTGCCATTGATTCTGCTTCTTACAAGTTCAAGCACCATTCACTATAAATAATATATGATGACTATATCAGTCTCTATCAGAAACAAATTTTATTTCCTTGCTGATTTATTTTAGGTAAATGATTTTGTGAATGCTCCTATGTCAATTGTAAAGAATGGAGGGTCTCTTCTCTGAATATGTTCCCTCTCTGCCAATTAAAAAGCCTCCTATGGATCGGAGGAAGAACAGAGAAGGAAAATGATATAACTGCATTGAAACCTTGCTTACTCATGCTGAGATGAAGCACGGAAATTAGAAGCTGTGGTTAATTCATTGACATATTAACTTTAAATGTGTTCAGATATCACAATACATGGAAATGCACCTTGACTCCCCAATATTGCATGGAATAATTATTGGCATGCCCAATGATAGTGTGCAGAACTAGCTTTCTACTGTTCTAATGGTAGGGCCATATATAGCAGAAATGCTTACTTTCCTGCAGCGGAAAAACAAAACCAGCAGCGGAAAGTCAGCACTAAATTGAGTGGATATTATTGTGGAATTGCAACTGTGGTTTTTAACGTGCAAAGTTAAAAAAAAAAGAAAGAAATAATAATAACATAAATAAATCTGTGTGTACTTTACAGTTGTGGATTTCGCTGTGGATGCAAAATGTTTCTGCAACAATATCCGTGGATTCATTGTGGACTTAGATTTCACTATTGAAAAAAAAAATGCAGCTTTTTCTTTTCGTAAGTGGAAACCAGCACTGTAGCTGAATTTAAGGGGAATCATGGCGATTTTTCTCCATAGTATGTTGTGAGATTTCTAAAACTCTCGCCTATGTTCATTGTACTCTAAATGCTGTGGAATACAATGCAGAGAATCCACAGTGTACACACTATAGGGGAGAGTTATTCAAACCAGTGTAGGGGAAGAATTGTGGAGGCGCCCAGAGCAACCAATCGCTTCTTTCATTTATAAGAGATGCCTTTAACCCCAAAAAGGGGAACTCGGGTGGAAACAAGTACAAAACAAATGTTTTCAAATCAACTGGTGCCTGAAAGTCAAACACATTTGCATATTACTTCTATTAAATAATCTTAATCCTTAAAGTACTTATTAGCTGCTGTATAAAAGAGAGAAATTTGTGAATTTCTTTTCTTTCTTACAACACTGCTCTCTGCTGACACCTTTGTCTGTGTCAGGAACTGTCCAGATTAGAATCATATCCCTATAGAAAACCTCTTCTGCTCTGGAGAGTTCCTGAAATGGACAGATGTGTCAGTAGAGAGAGAACTGTTGTAAGTCAGAAAAGAACTTCACAAATTTCTCTGTAGTATATTTGTAGTATACAGCAGCTGATAAGTACTGGAAGGGTTAAGATTTTTAAATAGAAGTGATTTACAAATCTGTTTAACTTTCTTGCACCAGTTGATTTGAAAAAAAAAAATCCAGATTGTGGACACAGGAAATACTCTTTTTTGTTTTTTCTTCCATCGCCTCTAAGAGCCATAAGCAGGGCACAAGTCCTTCAGGAATGCATGAGAACAACATGAACACCGTTCCCATTAGTAGTGCTGAACACGAATATTCGTAATGCAAATTTTTATTGCTCCGGTCCGCCGCTTCGACAGGTAGCGCTCACCTCCCCGTTCTCCTGGTCAGGACGTGCCCGCATGCGAATCGCAACCCGCCTCTCACCTGCCTCTGCTCTGTCCTCTCGTTCCCGTCACGCGTGCCCCAGCCTTCTTTTGACTACGTACCTTTTCCGCCTGCCTTGACTATGCCTTTTGCCTTGTCCTTCTGTACCTCGCCTGCCCAGCTACCATTGTGGTCGAGTTGTATCAGGGGTAACGACCTGGGTGTTGCCTGCCTCAGCAAGCCCATTCTGCCTTGCGGCGGGCTCTGGTGAAGACCAGCGGCACCTTAGACTGCGCTCAACGATACGGCCCGTGTCATCAGCCACGCAGGTCAGTGGATCCACATCCAGCATCGTTACAGTAAGATCCGGCCATGGATCCAGCTGGGGTACCTCTGCCTGAGAATCCAGATCTCACCACTATAATGGCTCTCCAGTCGCAGCAGTATGCTCAGCATGTGCAACAGTTAAACCAGTTTTCCGCCATGATGCAGCAATTACTTGCTGCCCA
The DNA here is from genome assembly GCF_029499605.1 of Hyla sarda. Taxonomy (NCBI): domain Eukaryota; kingdom Metazoa; phylum Chordata; class Amphibia; order Anura; family Hylidae; genus Hyla; species Hyla sarda. Next base: position 115,949,237 of record NC_079192.1, read on the forward strand.
GCAACAACTGCAGCAGCCACAGCCTCCTCCTGCAGTAATGCCTCCTGTTCCAGCTGTCACCACGGGATCCAAGCTCAGTTTGTCTCTTCCTGAGAAGTATGAAGGAGATCCCAAGTCCTGCCGTGGATTTGTCACATAGTGCTCCATGCACATAGAGCTTATGGTGGAACAGTTTCCTACAGAACAAGCGAAGGTGGCCTTTGTCGTCAGTTTGTTAACTGGAAGGGCTCTGGCCTGGGCAACTCCATTATGGGATCGCAGTGACCCACTCACAGCCAGTCTTCAGGCTTTCTTGATGGAATTCCGAAGTGCTTTTAAAGAACCTGCACAAGCTTCTTCGGCTGAAACGGCTTTGCTGAGCCTTTCTCAGGGTAACTCCTCTGTGGGCGAATATGCTATCCCATTTCGTACCCTGGCTTCAGAGTTATCCTGGAAAAAATGAAGCTCTTTGCGTCACTTTTAAAAGAGGACTTTCTAGCCAAATTAAGGATGTCCTTGCTGCCCAGGAATTGCCATCTACTTTAAATGACCTCATACAGCTGGCCTCTCGGATTGATATCCATTTCTCTGAACGACGTGAGGAACAACATCAAGAAAGGGAGTCTGCATGACCTCAGAGCTTTCTTTGCCTGGCACCAGTCTTCCAGCAACCACCACAACTTTCTATGTTGCCTAACGCAGTGGAGACTGTAACGCCGAGCGCTCCGGGTCCCTGCTCCTTCCCGAAGCGCTCGCGGCGTTTCTCTCCCTGCAGCGCCCCGGTCAGACCCGCTGACCGGGAGCGCTGCACTGACATTGCCGGCGGGGATGCAATTCGCATAGCGGGACGCGCCCGCTCGCGAATCGCATCCCAAGTCACTCACCTGTCCCGGTCCCTGGCTGTCATTCTCTGGCGCGCGCGGCTCCACTCTCTAGGGCGCGCGCGCCAGCTCTCTGGCGCTCTCTTCTCCCACCCTTGACTGGACCACCGGGGAGATCAAGAATTGGGGTCCTGCTTGCCGCAAGAAATGCCTCACGTCTGCTCCCAGCCCCGTCTGTCGAGTCTCAGTGTCTCCTCCTGTGCCTGGTCTCCCCAAGGCCTATCAGGACTGTGCCGTGCCTCCTCATAGCCCCCGTCCTGGTGACACTCTGCCCCGTGCCAAGCCTCACCCTCTGCCCCCCCTCCCCATTCCCACTCCTTCTGAACTGTCTGCCGTTCATGAGCATACCCAGGACTTCACTGTCCCCCAGAAGGAGACACTACAATCGCTCCCAATGTCCTCGTCCCATGTGGAGCGACATCCCGGCAAAAAGAGGGGGAGACCTAAGGGGGGGGGGTACTGTTACGCCAAGCGCTCTGGGTCCCTGCTCCTCCCCGAAGCGCTCGCGGCGTTTCTCTCCCTGCAGCGACCCGGTCAGACCCGCTGACCGGGAGCACTGCACTGACATTGCCGGCGGGGATGCGATTCGCATAGCGGGATGCGCCCGCTCGCGAATCGCATCCCAAGTCACTCACCTGTCCCGGTTCCCGGCTGTCATGCTCTGGCGCGCGCGGCTCCGCTCTCTAGGGCGCACGCGCGCCAGCTCTCTGAGATTTAAAGGGCCAGTGCACCAATGATTGGTGCCTGGCCCAATCAGCCTAATTAGTTTCCACCTGCTCCCTGGCTATATTACCTCACTTCCCCTGCACTTCCTTGCCAGATCTTGTGGCCTTAGTGCCTAGAGAAAGCTACTACTGTGTTTACCATTACTGTGTTCCTGACCTCCTGCTATTACCATTGACTACGAACCTTGCCGCCTGCCCCGACCTTCTGCTACGTCTGACCTTGCTCTTGTCTACTCCCTTGTACCGCGCTTATCTCAGCAGTCAGAGAGGTTGAGCCGTTGCCAGTGGATACGACCTGGTTGCTACCGCCGCTGCAAGACCATCCCGCTTTGCGGCGGGCTCTGGTGAAAACCAGTAGCAAATTAGAACCGGTCCACCGACACGGTCCACGCCAATCCCTCTCTGGCACAGAGGATCCACCTCCAGCCTGCCGAATCGTGACAGAGACTATGCAGGTGAATCTGTCATGCCTGACTCTGCAGAAAAGAACTCGCCGAAAAGCTGAGAATGTCTCTACTGCGCCAGTGCAAATCATTTCCTCAAAGATTGTCCTGTACGTCCACAGTCACAGGGAAAAGCTCGCACCTAGGGCATGTGGGTGAGGCTTCCCTAGGTATGATTACTTCCTCTCCACGCTTGAATTTGATGGCCCAGCTTTCTCTACCCTCCAAAGAGATAATTTACGTTCTTGGCTCTCTGGACTCAGGTTCCGTGGGAAATTTTAATGATGCCTCCATTGTACATAGGTATCATCTGCCGGTGTCTTGCCTGTTTAAGCCTTTGTACATCTCTTCGGTCAAAAGAGAAAATCTGGACTGTACTGTGCTATTCAGCACAGAACCATTGTCTATGTAGGTTGGAGTATTGCATAACTAGAACTTGTCCTTTTATGTACTTCCTTATTGTACCTCCACTCTTCTGCTTGGCCTACCTTGGTTGCAACTCCATGCCCCGCAGCTTGATTGGAAAACTGGAGAAGTTCTCAGTTGGGGACCTTTTTGCTACAACTGTATTCATACACTTACGTCTAAGTTGGTGTCTCCTTCTACTTCTCTGCCTGGTTTGTCATCGTATCTTCAGGACTTTGCTGACATCTTCAGCGAGAAACAAGCTGAAGTTTTACCACCTCATCGTCCATGTGATTGTCCTGTAGACTTATTGCCCGGGACTACTCCTCCTCGGGGCAGAATTTACCCTTTGTCTATTCCCAAAAATCAGGCCATGTCAAAATACATTCAAGAAAACCTTCTAAAAGTCTTTATCAGGAAGTCTTCTTCCACAGCTGGAACCGGATTCGTCTTTGTGGAAAAAAAAGAAGGATCTTTGCGACCTTGCATTGATTATCGTGGCCTGAATAAAATTACCATCAAGAACCACTATCGTGGAGCGAGGATCTTCTCGAAACTTGACCTTCGTGGGGCCTATAACTTGATTCGTATAAGAGAAGGTGACAAATGGAAGACTGCGTTTAATTCTCGTGATGAACATTTTGAGTACCTTGTGATGCCATTCGGACTCTGTAATGCTCCTGCTCGCTTCCAGGAGTTTGTCAATGATATCTTTCATGACCTCCTATACTCCTGTGTGATAGTCTGTTTGGATGACATTTTCATCTACTCGCCCAACATACAGATTCATCGTTCCCACAACCGCCAGGTCCTACAACATCTCAGAAACAATCATCTCTATGCTAAACTGGAGAAGTGTATTTTCGAAAAAAACAGTCTTCCTTTTCTGGGTCATATCATTACCAGTCAAGGTCTTCCTTCAAATGGACCCTAACAAATTGTCTTCTGTACTGGATTTGCCACGACCATCTGGCTTAAGAGATATTCAGTGCTTTCTCGGTTATGCCAATTACTCTTGGCAATTTATTCCTCATTACTCCACCTTGGTAGTGCCCATTGTCTCTCTCACCAAGAAGAATTCTAATCCTAAGGTTTGAAGGCTGAAGAGGCTTTCAAACTGTTAAAATCCGCCTTCGCTTCAGCTCCAGTTTTGTCTAGACCCGATCCAGGCAAACCATTTCTTTTGGAGGTGGATGCTTCTTCAGTCGGAGTTGGTGCTGTCTTGATGTAAAAGTCATCCAGAGGAAGAATCATAACCTGCGGCTTTTTCTCTAAGACCTTCTCTCCCACGGAGAAAAACTATACCATTTGAGACTGCAAATTCCTGGCAATAAAGCTGGCTTTGGAAGAATGGCGTAATCTCTTGGAGGGCTCTGTACATCCGCTTACTATATATTCTGACCACAAGAACTTGCTCTATTTCCAGACTGCCCATCGACTCAATCTTCGGCAGGCCCGCTGGTCTCTGTTCTTCTCCAGATTTGATTTCTTCATTCACTTCTGTCCGGCAAAGAAGATTTTATGAGCAGACGCTCTTTCCATGTCTTCTGTAGATTTTTTTCAGCTACAGACCCATATTAGGGCTTGTTTTTTTGCGCCACCAATTGCTCTTTGCAATGGCACCTTTCATTTAACATTAAATCTACAGCGCAACCAAATTTTTTTTATTTATGGTAGAAAATTCATGAGAAACCCACACTTTTGCAACTTTAGGGTTCTTTTTAACCCAGTGCCCTTTATAGCAAAAATAACTATTTATTCTGTGGGTCAATGTGACTAAAATGATACCCATGTTTACATGCTTTTTTTTTTATCATCGCACTGCTTTAAAAAAAAATAAAAAATAAAAAAAATAAGTATGTTTAAAGGGATACTCCCATGGAAAACTTTTTTCTTTAAATCAACTGGTGCAAGAAAGTTAAACAGATTTGTAAATTTACTTAAGTAAATTTGTAAAGTACCTAATAGCTGCTGAATACTACAGAGGAATGATTTTCTTTTTGGAACATAGAGCTCTCTGCTGACATCATGACCACAGCGCTCTTTGCTGACATCTCTGTCCATTTTTACGCAGTGCAGTTTTCAGTAAAATTATTAATATTTATTCTGTAGATCCATACAGTTGCAAGGTTACCCAATTTATTTTGATTTTATTTTACTACAAAAAAAATTATAACTACATGCACAGAAATTTACATGTTTAAAAATGTCCTCTTCTGACCCCTATAATTTACGGTGATGCATGAGGGCTCATTGTTTGCACCGTAATCTTAAGTAATTATTGGTACCATTTTTGTTTTGCTCACACTTTGTGATCACTTTTTATACACTTTTTAATGGTATAAAAAGTGAACAAATACATGCTATTTTGGACTTTGGAATTTATTTACGTGTATGCCATTGACCATGCGATTTAAAGGAGATATCCAGTGCCAAAAAACATATCCCCTAACCTAAGGATAGGGAATAAGTTTCAGATCGTGAGGGTTACGACTGCTGGGGCCCCCGCGATCACCTGTACGGGGCCCGGCAGCCCGCAGGAAGGGGGCATGTTGACCACTGCAGAAGCGGCGGCTGACATGCCCCCTCAAAACAACTCTATGGCAGAGCCGGAGCACTGCCTTCGGCAATCTCCGGCTCTGCCATAGCGATGTATTGAGGGGACGTGTCAGTCTTCGATTCGTGCGGTGGTCAACATCTGCTATCTGGCCAGCGAGCTGGGGCCCCGTACAGGAGATTGCGGGGGGCTCCAGTGGTCGGACCCCCCCGCAATCTGAAACTTATCCCCTATCCTTATGTTTTTAAGCACTGGACTACCCCTTTAATTAACAATATATTTTTATAGTTTGGACATTTACGCATGTGGCGATTCCACATATGTATGTATTTATTTTTATTTACATAGTTTCTTTTTTAAATGGGAAATGGGTGATTCAAACTTTTAATAGGGAAGGGGTTAAATCACATTCATTAACTTTTTTATACTTTTTTTTTGCAATGTTATAACCCCCCCTATAACATGCAATACATTGATTGCTAGCACTGATCAATGCTATGCCATAGCATTGATCAGTGTTATCGGCGCTCCACTGCTCCTGCCTGGATCTAAGGCACGGAGCATTGAATTGGTGATCAGATGGCAGGAAGGAAGGTGAGAGACCTTCCTCCGTCCTTTCAGCTGATCAGGATGCCGCGGTTTCGCCGTGGCAGTCCCGATCAGCCCACTGAGCTAGCCGAGAGTTAAATTAACCTCTTGTAGATGCTGCAATCAACCTTGATAGTGGCATTTAAAGGGTTAAGGCTGAACTTCAGCCCGATCGGCGATGTCCGGCATTAGTCGTGGGTCCCGGTTGCTTGTAACCAGGACCCACCGGGTATGATGCACGCTCACCTGCTGAGCGCACGTCATACCTTGGAAGCCTGCAATGGATATACATTCACGTCCATTTGTGGCAGGTGTTAAAACCTTAATTTTTTTTTTACATTTTTATAGTTTCCACAGACTATTTTTTTCAATCTTTAGATTGCAGATACAGATCATTGCTATGCATAGGCATAGCACTGATCAGTGTTATCTGAAATTTTCTTATCTACCATGATGACAGCTGGAGGAAGGTGAGGGGACCTCTGTCCGCCATCTTAGCTGATCTGATTCCCTTCAGCCATGCAGTGGGTGATCAAATCAACCGCCGAAGCAACCAAAACCACCACAATTGCTGTAATTAGTATTGATCATGGCATCTGAGGGGTTAATGGTGGACATCGGCACGATCTCTGATGTTCACAATTCCCGGCGAGTCCCTGGCTGCTAATAGCAGCTTCTGCTCTCACTTAATAGCCACGGCGGAACTGGTGTGTTAAGTGCCAGGCGCCCAGGGCGCCCATGTATGCCCTGCGTCCTCTACAGGTTAAAAAAAAAAAATGAAAGAAGCAATCTACAAAACTGCACCACTTTTTTCCTTGCACTGTGTTTTTTTTCCCCCAGCATATAATCTGTAGAGTCTGTGTGGAAAAAACTGTGTGTGAACTTAGCCAAAGGGTGAATACAGATATCTATGTAAAATTCTAACCTCCAGGGCCTGTCATCAGATATCTCGTAGCCTCTGGTGATCTGATTCTGGTAATCTAATATATATATATATATATATATATATATATATATATATATATACACATATATATCACAGCTCAAAAAAATAAATAAAGGGAACACTAAGATAACACATCCTAGATCTGAATGAATGAAATAATCGTATGAAATACTTTTGTCTTTACATAGTTGAATGTGCTGACAACGAAATAAAAAAAAGACAAAAAAAAATTATCAATGGAAATCAAATTTATCAACCCATGGAGGTCTGAATAAGGAGTAACACACAAAATCAAAGTGAAAAACCACACTACAGGCTGATCCAACTTTGATGCAATGTCCTTAACTCAAGTGAAAAATGAGGTTCAGTGGTGTGTGGCTTCCACGTGCCCGTATGACCTCCCTACAATGCCTGCATGCTCCTGATGAGGTTGCACCAACTCCTGGACAGTCTGTGGTGCAACTGTGGTGTTGGTGGATGGCACGAGACATGATGTCCCAGATGTACTCAATCGGATTCAGGCCTGGGGAATGGGCGGGCCAGGCCATATCATCAATGCCTTCCTCTTGCAGGAACTGCTGGCACACTCCAGTCACACGAGGTCTAGCATTGTCTTGCATTAGGAGGAACCCAGGGCCAACTGCACCAGCATATGATCTTTGGTCTTCCAGCAGGACAATGACCCCATAAATACATCAAAAAGCACCCAGAAATGGATGGCAACAAACCACTTTAGAGTTCTGAAGTAGTCAGCAACGAGTCGAGATATAAATCCCATTGAACACCTGTGGAGAGATCTTAAAATGGGTGTTGGAAAAAGCACCCTTCCAATAAGAGACCTGGAGCAGTTTGTAAAGGAAGAGTGGCCCAACATTCCGACTGAGAGGTGTAAGAAGCTTATTGATGGTTATAGGAAGCGACTGATTTCAGTTAATTTTTCCAAAGCGTGTACAACCAAATATTAAGTTTAGGGTGCCAATAATTATGTCCAGCCCATTTTTGGAGTTTGGTGTGTCATTATGTCCAATTAGTTTTTTTTTTTTTTTTTTGCTCCCTTTTTTGATTTGATCCAATACACACAAAGGGAATAAACATGTGTATAGCAAAACATGTGTTACTGCAAGCATTTTATGTTACTGCAATCCTACTTGAATTCACATTGTGTTTTCTATCCCTTTCTTTTTTTGTTGTTTTTACTTGATCTGCACTCCACCCCTCCCCTCAGCCCAGCCCTATATAAATTAGCAGGAAGCTACACAGGGCCCCTTCCTTACTGGCAGTCTCCCAGTCTGACTGGGAGCATATGGTAAGTGAGCTTTTACACCTTGTTCACACTGGTGTGGTGCTGTGCGGCGTCCGTTGCTGCCGTGGCACCATGTCTATGGGGAGTCGCGGCCTAAGACTGGTCTGAGTGGCATTGGGGCTGCTCTGTCAGTCGGTTGTTCCCACTGTGGGCACTGGTGTTGCGGTGGTGGTGGTCGCCGCCCAGTGCTACGCCATTATATGCTAGGGACGTTAGGGACCCACTTTAAAAAGATGGCCTTGACGTGGCGAGTGGGCTTGTACCTTTTGATCAAAATGTACACTAACAACCTGTTAGTTTTTGAATTTATGCTGAGATGCAAGTAGATCAAAATACAAATTGTGAATGTGGGACTATCTCTGTTTTCTCTACTTGAATTCACATGATGTTTTGGGGTTGTTTTGCTGTCTCTGGCACTGGGTGCCCTGAATGTGTGCAAGGCATCATGAAATCTGAAGATTACCAATGGATTTTAGATTACATTGTACAGCCCAGTGTCAGACAGCTGGGTTTGCGTCCGAGATCTTGGGTCTTCCAGTAGGACAATGACCCCAAACAAAAAGCACTCAGAAATGTATGGCAACAAAGCACTGAAGAGTTTTGAAGTGGTCAGCAACAAGTCCAGATGTAAATCCCATTGTACACCTGTGGAGAGATCTTAAATTGCTGTTGGGAAAAGACGCCCTTCCAATAAGAGAGACCTGGAGAAGTTTGCAAAGGAAGAGTGGTCCAACATTCCAGCTGAGAGGTGTAAGAAGCTTATTGATGGTTATAGGAAGTGACTGATAGTTATTTTTTTCCAAAGGGTGTGCAACAAAATATTCAGTTAAGGGTGCCAATAATTTTGTCCAGCCCATTTTTGGAGTTTGTTGTGACATTATGTCTAATTTGCTTTTTTCCCTCCCTTTTTTGGTTTAGTTCCAATACACACAAAGGGAATAAATGTTTGTATAGCAAAACATGTGTTACTGCAATCCTTTTCTGTGAGAAATATTTCCTTTTCCTGAAAAATTTCAGGAGTGCCAACATTTACGGCCATGACTATATATATATATATATATATATATATATATATGTATGTATATATATATATATATATATATATATATATATAAATATATAGTAAATTTGAGTAGCCGTATTAGTCCAGTGATGCAGATGCAAATCATAAAATGTTGCAGTATCTTGTAATACCTTTTTATTGGACTAACAGCATTTTGTAGAGACAAGCTTTCGGGGTTCCTCCCTTTATCAATTTGCTTTGGACTTGATAAAGGGAGGAATCCCGAAAGCTTGTCTCTACAAAATGCTGTTGGTCCAATAAAAAAGGTATTACAAGATACTGCAACATTTTATGATTTGCATATATATATATATATATATATATATATATATATATTTATATATATATATTTGACCCTAAGCATACAGTTGTTATGAGACATACTATATTATGATGTGTTGTTAATATGTAAAAGCATGATAGCATGCACCCCTTGAGATGTAGGGTTTTTACTATTTAGTTGACTATCTCCACTTTTCTCTGAATAGTCAGATGAGTGGGAAGTATAATTTTAATAAGGATTGAGGGAGGAGCATATATGTGAATATGAGGCTTTGAGTATATGACTTAGGCTGGCACCCCCTGGCACTGCTTCCTTTGTGTAAGACTTCCTTCCTTCTGACTTCAGCATTGACACCAGGGACCTGAGGCTATACAAAGTTCATAGGAATACCTTGATTTTATTTTTAATGCTGATAACTGGTTCACGTTAAAGGAATCTCATAGTTCATAAAATATGGATTTTAATATATGTAAATCTGGTCATCCAGTTAAATGCATTTTTAGTAAAAAAGTGTGTTCATGCCCCAGAAATGCCGCCTGACCCTCTCCCTGCTGCCTAGACTAATTTACGTGCGTTCTGTTTGGCACATGTCATGGCCCAAGGCTTTGGCCAGAATCCGTAAGTGAGGGTTTTATGTGAGGGTCCCATAGTTTTGCAGGACAGGGAGCTCTGCAAACAACTTCATTAGCATTAGCAAATAAAGTCTTGTGTTAAAATCCTGCCAATTCCTGTTCTCTATCGTAAGAAAATGAAAAGGCCAATACAGCAAATAAACAGGGAAGTCTCTTATACAACATAGAAATTGTATCGAGAAGGCTGTTCTAAACTAAGAGTTGCATGCTGTTATATGGTAACTATATTATAATATACATTATGTCTCCTTACAACAATTGAACGGTTAGAATTAAAGCTGGCATCTCTGTCAAGAATTTTCATGAAGGCCACCCCATGTATACACACCTATTAGGGCAGTATTTTGGCACATTTGATGACATGGTCTATCCACAAACACATTTTTTAAAAAATCTGCTTTAGTGTGTCAATATAGACCTTTTTCTAAAGGGTATGCGTATAGAGAAGGTGTATGTATCAGTACAATGTATTCATCACCTCTTTAATACATTGTAAGGCTGGATTCATCAATATGGGCTGTATTTTTTATGTAATAATGTACTCAATAAAAAAGTGGTTGCAAGTGCAACATTGGAATTACCATATTTATCGGCGTATAACACGCATTTTTAAGGCTAAAAAATTTAGCTTAAAGTGTATCTGCGTGTTATACGCCGATAAGCCGCTGCAGTTCAATTATTTAAAGCGGGCGCATGAAATCAAGGAACTGCAGCGGCTTTTGCAGGTGCAGAGACCTGCCGCCGCTGCCGGCTTCTCAGCCCCTGCCTGTCCTGGGGTCTAGAGCCCTGCTGCCGCCGCTTCTCTCCCCCTTGCTGTCGGCGCTGCTGCCCCTTCTCTCCCCCTGGCCGTTAGCCAGGGGGAGAGAAGCGGCGCCGGCAATGGGGCAGCGGTGCCGATAGCCAGGGGGAGAGAAGGGGCAGTGGCACCCATTGCTGGCACCGCTGCCCCATTCAGGGCCGGCGTTAGGGTTGGGCATCCTAGGCAGTTGCCTAGGGCCCCCATCCAAAAGGGGGCCCCTGAAAAGCTTTAGGGCATTACTAACAGTACTGCATTTTGCGCAAAATCGCGGTAAAATTGCAGCGTTTTTGCAGCAATTTTACCGCAATTTTGCGCAAAATGCAGTATTCAGGGCTTAAGGCACTAACACTCCTCCCCCTGTCCTCAGCATTCTGGAGGAGCACTGCTTGCACTCAACTAATCAGAAGTCACCACGCTCAGGCAGCGCTCCACTAGTAAACCCCCCTCACATCCTCATCATATTTAATGGAGGAATGAACGCTGCTTGCGCTCCACTGCTCGGGGGCCCGGGCCAGCACTTTTTTTTTTCTACTATGTGCGGCCCTGCAGGGTTGAGGAGGCCAGGGGCTGCTGGGAGCTCCTACTGACGTGACCCTGGGGCAGAAGCAAGGCAGCCTCAGCCAACCCGATCTCCAGCAATCATCTCCTGGGGGTAAGGAGAGGCTTTGGGTTGGGGATGTGTATTGTATATGTATGTGTATGATCTTTCATGTGTACATGTATCATGTGTGCATGATAGATGTATGTGTATGTATGATGTGTGTATGCATGTTAGATGTCTATGTGTATATGTATGTATGATGTGTGTATGTATGAGGTTTGTTACAGTGTGTCATCCCATTAGTAAGGAGATTACATGAGGAGGAGGTTTGTTAGTGTGTCACCCTAGTAGTAAGGTATCACAGGAGAAGGAGGTTTGTTACAGTGTGTCACCCTAGTAGTAAGGTGATTACATGAGGAGGAGGTTTGTTACAGTGTGTCACCCCAGTAGTAAGGAGATTATATGAGGAGGGGGTTTGTTACAGTGTGTCACCCCAGTAGTAAGGTGATTACATGAGGAGGAGGTTTGTTACAGTGTGTCACCCCAGTAGTAAGGTGATTACATGAGGAGGAGGTTTGTTACAGTGTGTCACCCCAGTAGTAAGGTTGGAGTCAAGGGGCGGAAAACTTAGCTTTTGCCTATGGTGGCAAAAATGGGGGGAGGGGGGCAGGGGCAAAAAAATTGCTTGCCCAGAGTCTAATCAAAATTAAAGATGGCCCTTGCAATATTGGTAGTGTAAGTATCAGTGGCGGAGGGGAGGGGAGGGAGGATTAATTTCCCCCATCACTATTAAGGACATCCCTGTGTCCCGAAAGATCATTTCGGGACACAAGGTTGCCCGCATTAACTCTCTGCGGCACTGCATTAACTTTAAAAACACAGGGGCGCACGCCAGAGATAGCGCACGCTGGGATGTCACTGACATCCCGTGCGTGTGCCCATAGGAACGGAGGCGCAGAGCATCGAGCAGGAGGACGCCCGCTGGCCAGCATGGTAAGTTACCAGAGGCACGTCATCTTCAGTGCTCCGACCACTGCTCCTCAGGTCCCGGGACCTACTGCTATGGCCTATAAGCCAGGAGGAGCGGTGGTCGGAGCACTGAAGCAGGGCAATACATAGACATACAGCCTCCAGCCATACACTGTATATGGTTGTAGGCTGTATGTCTGTGGGGAACATACTGCCAACCTAATGTGGGGGAACTATACTACCAACCTAATGTGGGGGGACTATACTGTCAACCTAATGTGGGGGAACTATACTGCCAACCTAATGTTGGGGGAACTATACTGCAAACCTAATGTTGGGGAACTATACTGCCAACCTAATGTGGGGGAGCTATACTGCCAACCTAATGTGGGGGAACTATACTGCCAACCTAATGTGGGGGGAACTATACTGCCAGCCTAATGTGGGGGAATACACTGCCAACCTAATGTGGGGGAACTATACTGCCAACCTAATGTGGGGGAACTATACTGCCAACATAATGTGGGGGAACTATACTGCCAACCTAGTGTGTGGGGGGGGGGGGACTATACTGCCAACCTAATGTGGGGGAACATACTGCCAACCTAATGAAAGGGAACTATACTGCCAACTTAATGTGGGGGAAACTATACTGCCAACCTAATGCGGGGGGAACTATACTGCCAACCTAATGTGGGGGAACTATATTGCCAACCTAATGTGGGGGAACATACTGTCAACCTAATGTGGGGGAACTATACTGCCAAACTAATGTGGGGGGGAACTGTGCTGCCAACTTAATATGGAGGGGGGGGACTAAAAGTAAATTTTCAGCAGGCCAGGGGCGGGCGAGGCAGGGGAAGGGGGTGGCAACAGCTGGAGGCACAAAATGGGTCGGGACACTGGCGGATCCATAGATGTTTCTGGCACGGAAATTCCTTTTTCTGTGTCCGCACAGAATGCATGGCTGTCTATGAGACTCTGCATTCCTGTGCAGTCCTAGTGCCGGCATATTATGTCGGTGTCCTGCAGTTTGCGGAATATCTGCACGGAGATTCCCCATGTGGACATTCTGTCTGTGAACTTAGCCTTATAGTATATGTGGGCGCTATTACTGATAGGTAGCATTGAGATCACTGTTTATCTGTGTGCAGTGACTATTACTGTATAAAGAACAAGGTTACAATATAAGGTTAGGGCTACATGGCAAAAATGGGTCGCACGGTCAAAGATCGCCATGTTGTTCTCCTTGAATGGTGCTGAATCTCAGCTAATGTAAGTAAATGTGGTCACACATAGAGAAATCCAGCACAAATCAGTTCTTGCTCTTTAGGTGGTTTATTAAACCCATAAAACAGCATCATAAAATGTTTGGCTTTCTGTGACCCTGTGGTTTCCTGTGACCATCCATTTTATGATGCCGTTTTGTGCTGGATTTCTTGTCCTTACAAGTTGCTGTTGCTCCACAGCTGTCCATGCACTTCGTTCTTGCAAATGGGGGAGCTGAACTGATCTGCACTAAATGGTGTCACATTGTGACCCCCAAATTACCACAGCCACAAATTCATCCTGGATGGAATTATTAAGTTTCACATGTTGTAGTCAATAGTCATTCTCATTTACTCACATTAGCTGAGCAGCACAATTCAGGGGGCGCAACATAGTGATCTTTGGTCAGGCAATCTGGGTTCCCCAGATAGCTACACCTCTTGCCCTGCCGTTCCATCTGACCGCATGTGGCCTATGTAACCACGTTACCGAATAAACAGCACAGCACTGGATTGGTGAGTGAACCGCTTCTTCTTTTCGTTCTCTTTTGGATATACTATATACCTGTACTCGTACAGCGTGAGCACCACCACATATCCAGCGTGGGTGAATGGAGCGCTACATTACGGACGGCAGCACACAGAATTAGTCCCTAGCTCTTGTTTTAGAAGAAAATCTGATGATCAATTGTGGTACAGAAAGTAATCACGAACCTTTTTGGTAATTTTCAAATTGTTCTGACCAGTGATTTCAGAGAAAACCACGTATGCAGAATGTTGCGCAATTCAATATGGCTGCCAAATATGGTGGTCAATTGTGGTACAAAATGTGAGTAATCTACCATTGTGCAAAGAAATATAACTTTTAGATTAACAGTGTACATATTACACACATTTGACAAAACTGAATATCATTATTAATGCTATCTAAATCTAAATGTTATTGGTGAGCCGTGGCCATAATGATTATGCAAATGAACCAGCTTTAACAACCTTGGTACAAGAGGTAACCATGAATATGTCTGCCAAATTATAAATTACTCTAACAAACGGTTTCAGAGAAGAACATGCTTGTAGAATATTGCGCAATTCAACATGGCTGCTAAACCATGTGATCAATAGACTTGTAATAACAAGTCATAATTGTGATCACAATGTAACCATATATAAAAAAATTTAAATCAGTAACTTGAAGAAATTGAAGAAATGCAGAGGTTTCAAAAACGTGCCATACAAACCAATATGGCTACCTGACAATGTGACCTATGACCTTTATGTTATACCAGATTATACATAGTACTGGGCTCTACCATTAAAATTTCATGAGTTGTGAAGTAACATTGAAGTAATTACAGGCATATAAGATAAAGCCCCATAGAAATAATAGGAATAATTGATGATATTTACATTATTCAAAATGGCCGCCGAACCATATGGTTGAATAACGTCAAACATACATGTATGAGTCTCGGTCACAGTAGAACCATACAAGGATATTTGTACAACTGTTTCAGAAAGACGTGTCTTTGCATATAGCACATAATATTGTCACCTAAAACAAAATGGCTGCCTGCTCATGTGACCTATGACCTTTTTTTTACAAAAAATCGAAAGCACAATAGAGTATTTTTCCATTGTGCAAAGAAACATATGTTTTTCATTAACAGTGTACATATTACAATCATTCAAAAAAAAATTGTGCATTAATATTAATGCTATCTAAATCCTATTGGCAAGCGGCGTCCACATTGAATATGCAAATGAACCAGCTTTAACAAGCTTGGAACAGGAGGTGGCCATAAACATGTCTGCCAAAGTATAAGTTATCCTAACAAATGGTTTAAAAAAAGAGGTTTGTGGAATATTGTACAATCCAATATGGCGGCCACACCATGTGACCAACAGTCTTATAATGAACAAATCACCACATAATAGTGTCACCACATACAGTAAATAATATACCTGTAGCTTTAGCAGTTCCAAAGAAGAAGATTTTTGAATATTGTGCAAAATTGCCACAAAAACCAAGATGGCGGCCTTACCATGTGACCTATGACCTTTATATTACATAAGATTATGCACAGCTCATGGGTCAACCACTCTGCAAAGTCAGAGTTTTGGAGTTACAGTGCAGCTGATATAAGCAGTTGAAATTTGTGATGGAATAATAATAATAATCATAATAAAAATAATAATATGAGCAAAAACAATAGGTATCCAGTGCAACTTCATTGCTTGGCCACCTAATAAATAAATGAAGAACAAACACATGGATTACTAAACCTACAACAAATAGAACCCTTCACTCAGAGCCAATGGGGGAGATTCATTAAAACTTGTGCAGAGGAACAGTCGACCAGTTGCCCATAGCAACCAGATTCTTTCTTTCATTTTTTAAAAGGTCTCTGAGAAAAATAAAATAATCTGATTGGTTGCTATGGGTAACTGGTCAACTTTACCTCAGGACAGGTCTTGATGAATCTCAATAAAATGGAAAAAACGCAAAACAGCTCACCCCCCAGTCCCAATAGACATGAATGTCTGAGGCATAGTAGACATAGCAGCAAATGTAAAGTGTAGATCCAGCTCCCAACAGAAGGTGAGCTAAAATCTTCAAACTTTAATAATCCAAGTTAAAGGGGTACTCCGCTGCTCAGCGTTTGAAACAAACTGTTCCGAACGCTGGAGCCGGTGCCGGGAGCTTGTGACGCCATAGCCCCAACCCTCATGATGTCACAAACCCGCCCCCTCAATGCAAGTCTATGTGAGGGGGCGTGACAGCCGTCACGCCCCCTCCCATAGACTTGCATTGAGGGGGCGGACTATGATGTCACAAGCTCCCGGCGCCGGCTCCAGCATTTGGAACAGTTTGTTCCAAACGCTGAGCAGTGGAGTACCCCTTTAATCATGGCAATGATACAAGGCAAATGTAACATTTATATACTCTTAGATACAGAGAAGGAGAAATCAGAACTCACGTGTCAAACAAGGGGAGGAGACATCAGTCCACCGGACATGGAATGACATGTGCTAATTCAAAGCAAGGTGCATATGTGAAGAGGAACAAAGCATCAAATAGTCATGGCAACCCTATACACATACGGAGACTTGTTAAGAGTAATGGATACGTTACTAGTGGGGAACGCTATGTACACAGCCAATTCACAGGCAACAAATAGAAGGTGACTATAGCATCATGAGCAAGAGAACGTGATGTACATACAATAAGTCAGGGTGACTACCGCGACCATATGTCTTGTCTTCAATAAACGCAAGTTTTATATCTGAAACCCTGGTGCCGGACATTATCCTTTACCTGAATCTTACCAGTGAAGCCGGGGCGGTGCCGGCGGTGCACAGGTGTGCGCAGAAGGAGGGAGTGAGCTGCCTTCAATACTAATTGTACATACAATAAGGTATGATCCCAAAAACACATAGCATAAGATGAAAACATAATTGATACACTTATGGTACTATATGAAATACTGGTATGTTGATATATGAATATAATAGGGCACGCAAATGATAACACAAATTAGTAGAAGTACTTCAGGTCATTGCAGTAATTTAGACCCCGGGGTTCACGTGTATTCAGGTTTAGAATCCAAAAGGCTTCTCTACTAAATAAAGCATGAGACCAGTCACCACCTCGCTTAGAAGGGCTAACTTTCTCTATGCCCTGAATAATAATGCTGTCACATGACCCAGAGTGTACGTCAGTTATATGTTTAGATAAGCCCGACGATGAACGATCGGAAACATCCCTACCATCTCTGAGATGTCCCGCTTTTCTTGTCTTTGATTTGCGCGCAGTGCATCCTACATATTGAGTGTTGCACACTGTGCAAGTTCAAAGTATACCACATGAGACGTCTCACAGTTGATGGGGAAAGTACGACCTGTGACAGATAAAATAAAATTGGTAGAAGTCTTAATATATTTGCAAATATTGCAACGTGTTTTTTGCACATCTGTAACACTGGGAGATAGTAAATTACTCAGTGACTAAGCTCTTTTAGCCACACATCTGAACCCTGTTGAGGAATTTGAGCAAGTATGGGATCTTGATGCAAAATGAGAATGTTTTATGAGAATGTCACGTATCTGGCAGAAGTTGACACTGAATGATGTGGAGAACGTGGGAGGTTGAAAATCCTGTTTGTTTTTGTGTGTTTTTTCCAATTTTTGTTTTCAGAGCTGCTTCTTTTTTTTTGGAAGATGTTAAATAATATTCTCGAGTCTTAGAATCGGCTATAGCCTTCACACTGTTCAAAATGCCAGCTGCATAACCCCTGGATTTAAGACGTGTCATTGTCTCCCTGCTGGTGGTCGTGTATTCTATAGGGTCAGAACAAGCTCTCTTGGCCTTAATAAACTCCCAATGGGGAGGTTTTTGGTCATATGGACAGGGTGGCAGCTGGCGGCATGTAGGATATTGTTCCTGGCCGTGGGTTTACTATATTATTTAGTGTCAATGTTGCCAGTAGTGACATTGCCCATAAGCGATAGAAAAAAAAATCTATGCTATCAGATGATACAGGATATGTGAACTGTAAATTAAGGTCAACATAGTTCAGAAAAAATATGTTGCCTGTGAATTTGCTGTGTACATAGCGTTCCCCACTAGTGACGTATCCATTACTCTTAGCAAGTCTCTGTATGTGTATAGAGTTGCCATGACTAATTGACGCTTTGTTACGCTTCACATATGCACCTTGCTTTGAATTAGCATAACTCATTCCAGGTCCAGTGGACTGATGTCTCCTCCCCTTGTTTGACACGTGAGTTCTGATTTCTCCTTTTCTGTATCTAAGAGTATATAAATGTTACATTTGCCTTCTATCATTGATACGATTAAGGGCTATTCTTGAGCCCGAAACACGTCAGCGTTTATCACTCTACAGTGACATGTTGCTCTTACTCGGTTTTTAACCTGGATGATTAAAGTTTGGAGATTTTAACTCACCTTATGTTGGGGACTGAATCTACACCTTACATTTGCTTGATGAATCTCCCCAAATGTGTGCACTGACGGGCACTTTTCCATAGACTTTCATAGAGTCCCTAAGTTCATTCAAAATACAGCCAATATTTATTTTTATTTTACACCTATATTTTTCATGTAGTTTTACGATGTGTGAATCTGGTCTAAGTTGTTAGTATTGCTGGCTAACAACACTGGGGCCATGGGTTCAAATCTACACATAGCAATAGCAATGGCTAAAAAAAATAAAAAAATAAAAAATAATTAAAAATTGAACATATTGTTATCAATACACATGATCCAATGTTTACATACCAGGTTTTGGATACTTTGATGCACAGTGTTACAGTCTGATCCTATATAGACACTAATACTACTTATATTGTGAGGCTATAATGGTAATGGACAAAATAAAAAAGCACGGCCAGTGATCATAGTTATTCATCAGCTCTTATACTATTACATTCATTTAGATGGACAAGTGTAATACTCACAGGCTTTGGATTTCAGTGTAAAGTTCCATGTCCACTACATTCAAAAGCTGTAATGCCCTCCAGTTTTCTATGTGTCTGTAATGAAAAAAAAAAAAAAAAACATTGCGGTCATGCATCATCACCATAACGTGACTACAGTATGTTACAGTACAATATTATTTGATAGGGCAGTGGTAACACATACAACTGGGCGGCACCTTTACAATTTACAATCTGTTAGAAATAAGGATTATTGGGGGAGATTTATCAAAACCCGTGCAGAGGAAAACTTGCCCAGTTGCCCATAGCAACCAATCAGATCGCTTCTTTCATTTTTCACAGGCCTTCATAAAAATGAAAGAAGTGAGCTGATTGGTTGCTATGAGCAACTGGGCAAGTTTTCCTCTGCACAAGTTTTGATAAATCCCCCCCCCCCCCATTAATATTGTTCCTTATATAGTTAAAATATAATTATTTGCCAAAATCAAACACAAATGATTTAGTATATATATTTTGTTTGATAAAAATACAATTTTTGCTTTTTCACTCCCTACAGTAACCCAAGTAGACAGAGAAGCTTGTTAGATCCTCGATAGATCCCTCCCTGTTGGGTAGAGAGGGAGATCAACAGATTTCTTTCTATATCCAAAGAGTTAAAGGGGGTATCCAGGGAAAAAACTTTTTTTGTATATCAACTGGCTCCAGAAAGTTAAACAGATTTTTAAATTACTTCTATTAATTTTTTTTAATCCTTTCAGTACTTATGAGCTTCTGAAGTTAAGGTTGTTCTTTTCTAAGTGCTCTCTGATGACACGTGTCTCGGGAACCACCCAGTTTAGAAGCAAATCCCTATAGAAAACCTCTTCTAAACTGGGCGGTTCCCGAGACATGTGTCATCAAAGAGCACTTAGACAGAAAAGAACAACCTTAACTTCAGAAGCTCATAAGTACAATAAGGATTAAGATTTTTTAATAGAAGTAATTTACATATCTGTTTAACTTTCTGGAGCCAGTTGATATACATATTAAAAAATGTTTTTTCCTGGATAACCCCTTTAAAGGCATACTATGCCCCTAGACATTTTATCCCCTATCCAAAGGATCTCGGCTGCAGCACCCCAGACATCCAGTGCGCGGAGCGAGCGAGCTCCATGCCGGATGACTGGCGATGCAGGGCGGAGGCTTCTGACATCACACCACCTCAATGCAAGTCTATGGGAGGGGGCGTGACGGCCCATTATGGGGGCTTGGTCGTGATGTCACCAGCGGGGCGCGGACATGAAGTCACAAGCCTCTGGAGCTGCACCCGAAGCAGCAAGGAGATTGTGGTGGTCCCCTGGATAGAGGATAAGAGGTGGAGTACCCCTTTAAAGATCTATGATGAATCAATGCTGGCAGGGCAGGCAGAAATCACCTGGGAACTGCCCAAACTACTAAATGCTTTCAAGCTTTATTCTTGATAAGATCACCTTACACTGGTCGCTGCTGGGTGAATGTAGAACATATGTGTTGGCATGGCATTGTTGGGAATACAAAGTGATTCTGTAAGATCTACTTGCAATGAAACATAATGCAAGATACCTGATTATACTGTATTTTACGCACATAGAAACAGACACATTTCCAGGGTGTTTGTCCTTGTCTCATCACCCACCCATCTGCATGAACATCTTCCCATAACCAAACAATTCCTTATGTGCTGACATCCCAGTCTGCTGCCTAGCTGGAGGGTTAAGCTGTTCCTCGCACATGTTGATGAGCTTCTCGCGAACAAGCTCTGATGTTTTTAACATCTAGTCATTTTTTTTTCATGCTACCACCCACGCAATAACTGCCTCTCTTATGTAAATATAGGCATTATAAAGCATATGAGTATTTCAGATTGGTTACACTTATACTGCACATCTTTGTGACTAGTCTAGGCTACGAGATGTAGACCTCATGGTGTTTAGTAATTAGATTTGCCTTGTTCAAGAACATTTACCCTACAGCTGAAAAATGACCTGTTAATACATAGTAGTCTTTTCATTTTCTTTCTCTATGAAGTTGCTTAAATTTCTGTTTAGGATTTTTTTTTTTTTTTTTTTGCATACGTGTCTTTTTAAAAAGCTGGTTAACATGGCCAACTGTATAGTATCTAGCGCAGCATATCGCTGTGGTGAATACTGTCCCTGCTGTCAGTGGGACTGAGCTGTTCCCCCAGCTATACAGCGGTGGTAAAAACTCATGTGAGCAGGAGGTATACATTGTATGTCTCCTGCCCAGTAACAATATATAGTGAACCAACAATTTGTATACATTGCTGGTTTACTGTAACCCATGCAGGGCTGAGCACTGTGCCCCAGCCCAGAAAGAAAAGAGCTAATCAGCGCTGTTCAGTAGTGCCAGTTAACTTGTTGGGGGTATAAAGTATATAGAGCCATTTATATATGTCCATATATACTGTATACTGTCACCAGATGTTCACTTACCACCCTGGCTCCTGCTTCGGCCTGGTAAGGTCTAGCCTGACCTCTAGTAATGATGTAATTAAAGGTGGGGCTACAGCCAGGAGCCAAGGTGGTAAGTATGGCTCTGTTCACATTGTAGGTTTTGTATAGTGTGAATAGACCCTTTCTGGCAGTGTCTTCCCAAACAATGAGCTCTAGCTGTTGATAAACTACAACCCCCATTGTTCCCAGACAGTCTTTGTCTGGGAATGATGGGGGTTGTAGTTTAGCAACAGGTTAGGTTTACACATTTGTGACATATATTTAAAAGATTTTTGTCATTTTGAAACTTATGGCATATTCACAGTATAGGGCTCACCTCTGGGCTTTTGCTGCTGGTTGGTAGGCCTGCTTTTTACACAATGCATAACTTCCATATAGGTTACTGGGAGTTGTATATACCAAAATTAGCTATGCTGTTTCTGTAACCACTGAGCTACAAAATTAGTGTAGAACATGGTGTGATGCCAGTTAAATAACTCCCATTAACCTCTATAGAAGATGGTGTGAACCTAGTCTGATAGTGGTCAAATTTATTGCATTACTATATATATGAGAAAAAGCTGTATAGATTTTTTACAGCTTCACAGAAAAAAAGCAACTTAAAGGGGTACTCCGGTGCTCCAGCTTTCTGAGCATTTTGTTCAGAACACTCGGAGCCAGAGGCTGTGATCGTGATGTCATGGCCACGCCCCCTCATGGCGTCACACCTCACCCCCTCCATTCATGTCTATGGGATGTCATGCCTTGACATCACGACCACTGCGGCAGTAACCCGGTGTTTGTTTAAAACACCGGGTGCGGCAGGAGATCCCCAGCAGTGGGACCCCCGCGATCAGACATGTTATCCCCTATCCTTTAAGGTCTTTGCAACATTGAGTTCAAGAAATTCTCTAAAGGCAGAGTACTGCTCCAGTAAGATTGGATAGAAACTAGAACAGAAAAGATTCAAAAAGAATATGCAATATATGAAATGGTATATTCTTACACTGATCCTGGCCTTTCTGTTGCAGGATGCTGGTTTACATACAGCTGACATTGTCCATTATAGGTGATGTTTAAAATAAAAAGAGGGTCACTGCCCATGACCTAGATTTCTATATTCCATGTCCTCAGTTTTACTCATTTGCATGTGCAACAGTAGCCATTCTAGGCTGAAATTATGATGTCCGGCGCATACATTAATTATAGAATATGACAGAAAATCTCTCAAAGGATGTGATAAATGACTGTGTGCTGTAAATCTATAAATCTGCTGAAAGACAAAATGACAAAATAGCTACACTGAAACCCACATCTCATATTGCAAACAGACCATCTTCTGATGTGTTAAATATTGCAGTGCATGCCTTTCGCTGAGTGACGGGGAAAATGAATGAGCTTTTTCCCTATACACAGCCCGTACAAGCCATGTTCCCCCAATGACTATACATTAACTCTGTCATCTCCTTATGAGTAAAGCCACAATCATTTATTGTCAATATAGGCAAATCATGTAATTACCAGTAGAGATAGGCAATAGGCACAGGTAAAGGCTTAGAAGAGTTACTATAGAATGGATAAAAGGATTCTATCATTGACCATAGATACATAGGATGATTGACAGCTTGTATTAGAGCTTTGATTGTACTCAAAAACTTTAATCCTCTGTTTAGTATAATGTTTATAACACTTTCTGTGTTTATGTGCCTGTGTATTGTTACTGTAGAACTCTTTTGTTACGTATTAAAATGCCAAGAAGAAAAAAATCATAGCACATCCTATTGGAGGCTGAGTGTAATCTGAATGCATTGTATCTTCATATTGTGACGCCACCTTGAGGCACTACCCAGAGGCACACAGGGCCACACGGACACATAGGCCACATGTTCGTGTAAAAACTCCATGTAAATGGCTCTGATATATACAGGGGGTCTTGTATATACATTCACTCACTGCAAACAGCTCATTTTCTGCACAAGCCCCGTTCCTATAAGAGCTGCAACACAAGACGTCAATGTAGGGGTTTAGACTTCATTGTTATTTTATTGATTGTTTTTCTAATGTTTATTCGCAATAAATTCACAGCCTTCAATGTATCCAACATCAAGAACATAAAATACAATCCAATGACTTAGCTAGGAAAATCAGGGCATCATTAATTCTTTTATATAGTAAACAAGAGAGTCTTTATCCACAGATAGTGCTACATTATTTCAGAAGGTAAAATCATTAGAATAGCTATGTATAGCTTCCTGCTAGAGCTGACATTATTCTTCAGAGACTGTTCATTGATGCCGGGGTCATAATTGCTCTTGCACTGGCCTTAAGAGTTTTGGGATTTTGCCAATTTTACAAAATAGATAGTTTTCCCTTACTTTAAGTGGAGAGACAGTAAGAGATAAAAGATTCTTAATATTAGTTATTTATAGGGACCCTGGATTCAAGATAAAGCAAGATAAAGCTTGTATAAAGAGCTACTGTATAATACTTTCATTATTTCTGAAAGTTCTCAAAACTGGATTCAACATCTTGGAGACTTTACTAAAACCAAATAATTTGTGGGGGGAAAAAAAACATTGCTACTTTCTTCCAAAAACAGCACCACACCTTTCCTCAGATAGTGTGTGGTATTGCAGCTTAGCATCATTCCCTTCAACAGATCTGAGCTGCAATTCCACACACAACCTGAGGATAAAAGTGGTGCTGTTTTTGGAAGAAAGCAGCTATGTTTTTTTTTAAATCCAAAATAAGCCCTTTTAAGTAAAAGTAAGCCAAGGAGATGTAAATTAGATCTTCCTGATGCTTATGTCCTAAGTAGATTTAAGTGCCTTCTTTTTACAATATGACAACTCATTAAAGCGCAAGTTGAGAGATGTCTGATCGCAGGGCTTCCACCACTGGGAACCCCCATGATCTTGGCGCAGTGGTCATTATGTCACATCACGCACCCCTCGGGACATCACACCACACCCCTCCATTCATGTCTATGGGAGGGGGCGGGACATCTCCCCTGCATGGAGATTGCGGGGTTCCCAGTGGCAGGACCACTGCGATCAGACATCTTATCCCCTATGATTTGAATAGGGGATAGGATGCCTAGCAGTGGAGTACCCATTTAAATACCAGCATGGAGAGTTGCATGCCATGCCGAGGGAACGTTGGACATACATTTTAAGAAGATAGAAGTTATCATTGGTTTTATCTTTTGGTTCAAAAAGTCACAAATATTTGCACAATAGGTAAAAAACATTGTCAAATTCAACCTTTTCAAGAAAACAACCTGAATGTAGTGTGGCATGGTTAGCTTTTTACAGTGGTTGGTGATTTACAGTATCAACTGTGACTAAAATTTTAGCGCAATCTCGCGCCAGCCCAGACCACACTTAGGAACTTGTCTACCATGTCTAAGCTACTTTGCTATTTATGAAGAACATGCACCTCTATGATATATGTGGGGGATGTACACATGGGGGGAGATTTATCAAAGGATTTAGACTGTTTTTTCCTGTCTAAATTTGTCGCACAGAAAGTCGCAGTCTAAATATGTGCGACTTTTCTGCGACTTTTGCTGTAGAGGATTTTTAGAACATGATGCATGCAAGTCTATTTTAGACGGAAATGCATTGGAAAATACATTGGTGCTGAATTTATCAAGTGCGACTTTCGTGCGACAAGTCGCATCTGCCCAAAATACGCTGAAATGTCAGACCATGTTGGAGCAGGTCTAAATGCAGTTTAAGCTGTAGACCCTGAAGTCTGAGCACAGAATTTATCAAGGGCTGTGAGACCTTTGGTAAATTAGGAGCACAATAGATAGGAGATTACCACATACGCTGGTCTATAAGCATACCCAGAATAGACTAGATTAGTAAATGTCCCCCAGAACATAATGAATTTGCACAGAACATAATGAATTTCCCTCAATGTATCTCGTTTAGTTTACAAACGGGCCTAATGGAAAAACACAGGGCGTGATATCACAACCTGTAGGGTCAAGCGACAAACTAACATCTGCTGCATTAACAAGCTCAGCTTTTTCCCAGTAAGTCTGTTTTTTTAGACCATTTTTAGACCATCCATTTTAGAGTGACAGGTGTATGGCAGCAACATGGCTAGATGAAAAATAAAGAAATCAATATTGCTTTCCATCAAACTGGTTCTCACTCTTTGTAAACCGCAGCATCAATTTTCACATTTATCTTGCAGTCTAACTAAAGGTGTAAAGTAAGATATGCCAGGAATAGACACCCTCCAGATATATCAAGTTGCCATGACTTCACTGAAACCGTGCTATGCCATATGCCATCAACTAAGAATAGGAACACTAGATATCAGCGAGTTAAGATGCTGTAGTTATAATCCATACTTCTTTAGCTCAATGACCTATACAACAAAGAGCCACAATGAATCTAAATGTTTTCAGCACCTATGGGTCTTGGCTGAATTTTTTTGAAGCTATATAAGACAGATACATAGATGGGGGTTGCAATGTAGTGTGGTTTCCCAAGGATTTCTAAAGCAGATGGAATGCTGGGTACCTACAATATTCTCTCTGGGACATCCCTGCATGCCAAAAACTGCTATAAAATATATATGGCTTTTGTTTTCTGGCATGTAAATGTAGCTGTGTTTGGTGCAAGTCACAAAAAAATGCAATGTATTGTCATTTTGCACATCCTTTATCATTTTATATTTTGGGAGCATTTTAGTATTAGAATGTGGCCACCCACAGACCAACAGTTCTACTGTAAACAATGATAGAAAATAGTGTAAATCATGGTGCAAATGAATGACTGTTTATAGAAAGGATGGAAAGAATAACAGTGACAGTTTTGTTTGTGGCACCAGAACCAAATCACTGGTAAATTCCCCCCCATAATAAATTTGGTGCAAATCAAAATAGACAGTGTGGAGTTTTTTCGTTGGCATACATTACATCATAATTGTGTCACATTTGCAGTAGTAAATTTGTCACACTTCAGGGGAGATTCATCAAGACCTGTGTTGAGGAAAAGTTGACCAGTTGCCCATAGCAACCAATAAAAGTGCTTATTTTCTATTTCAGAGGCCTTTTACAAAATGAAAGATGTGATCTTATTGGTATCTATGGCAACTGGTCAACTTTTCCTCTGCACTGGTTTTGACCAAGCCTTATGCTATAAATACTAAACGATAAATATAATTCTGTATCAAAACATCCATGATGAGTAAACAGAGCCTGTCCTAAAAAATGAATGACGGATTTGCCTAGTTGCCCTACTAAACTGGGTGTAATAAACAGGCCTTATTTGTTCCTTTTTAAGGTTGTTTATTTTTTATTTCACTGGGTCAGTCATTTGTACCTGTCACGATCTTGTAAAATTTTATAATCCCCCCAGTTCAATGGCCGCATCATGATAAACCACCCCCTACCTTTATTTGTATTATTTTTTAGTTTTCTACCTTCGCATTGCTCTGTATTTTCTGCGCAGTCTCAGTAAGATTCACGGACTAGGAATGGGTGTTACCCAGCAGGCGTGACATCATCCAAAGCCATACAGGGGAGGACTTCCTCCCTCACTCTGCTACACATAGTGTGAGATGAGCTATGATTGGCTGAGGCTGCACACACCCCCCTCAGCACTCCAGACTGCAGTTCTTGATTTTGGACTGGCAAGAGATGGGGGGAGGGGATGTGCTCTGGACAAGTAGGGATACACCTAGGGGCAGCTTATTTAAACATAAATAAAACATAGAAAACTTCATTTTTTTAAACAAAGTACATTAGAAAGATTTTTTTTTATTTATCATAAGAAGTGCAATAGCAAAAATTTATTTTAATGAGAGTTCCCATTTAACAATTAGATCAGTTATACTTGTGATGGTAACCCCTGCTAAAATTTCATTGCTCTATATCATGTTAAGTGGTTGCCAAAATAATACTAGGTTTAGGACTGAAAATTCCCACATATTTATACATGTCAACAGGTATGAGAAATGGGTCATACAGTAAATCACTATTTACCATATCTTACCATGCTTAAAGAACAGTGGAAGTATTATCACAGAAAATTGATTCTCCTGTATTTACCAACAGACATCCTTCCACCTCACCTCAAATTAGGAGTAATTTATGATGCACTTTTACTGCTAGTTTGGTAACATTGAGATCAGACCTGTACACACTGTGCAGTTTGAAATACTTTTCTGTGGTTTTCTTTTACATGTGTTTTCCTTACATTTACTTCAACTTATGTGTAAGATCATTTCCTGGTTTTATTAATTTATTTATAAACTAGCTGAGTACCCGGCGTTGCCTGGTTTTTCCTTGCTAATCCTTGTTGGGGAGGAAAATCAACAGAGGAGGGAGCTTTTGACTTCATATCCCGTCCTCATATATTGTTGTCATATGCCAACACCATACCCTGTCCCCATATCCAGTCCTCATATCTCAACCTCATATCCTGTCCCCATATCCCGTCCTCATATCTCAACCTCATAGCCTGTCCTCATATCCTGACCTCATATCCCATCCTCATATCCCGTCCTCATATCTCGACCTCCTATCCTGTCCTCATATCCCGAACTCCTATCCCGACCTCCTATCTCGACCTAGTATCCTGTCCTCATATCCCGTCCTCCTATCTCGTCCTCATATCCCGACCTCATATCCTGACCTCATATCCCGTCATTATATCCCGACCTCATATCCCGTCCTTATAGCCTAACCCCATATTCCACCCCCATATCCTGTCCTCATATCCCAGATATCTATCCCCCAGCGATTCTACATATATTTCCCCACCGCAGCACATCTATTTGAAAACCCCGCCAGGAGCCCTAAATGGCTCCTTAGTATCGGCCATTCAGAGCTCCCGGCGGGGAATTTAAAAATGAAAGTAAATACATCGTACATTGCAGGGGAGTGGAGCATGCCACCCACTCCCTTGTTAATAACTTCTAATTGCATCGGTTCTCGGAAGTGAGACCTGGTGTGATCAATCCCTCAGCCCCTGTACTACAACCCCCATCATGGAACAGAGTCTGTTCCATGATGGAGGTTGTAGTACAAACACTAATGTAGCCTCCCCAGGCACCGGCAGAATTCTGAAGCCAGGGAACTACTAATCCTATCATGGAAACACGTCTGTTCCATGATGGGAGTAGTAGTAGTCCCTCAGCACTGCAGGAGTCTGCTGATGTCACCTCTTCTGAGCATGCTCAGAAGTAATAACGGACATTATAAACCAGGTGCAAACGGATGACATAAAGGCTCATCCGCTTGCCAGAGACTTCAATGTTAAAAATAACGGCCGTTAATTTACCCGTTTCTTGTGACGGAAGAAAAATTAGTGAATGTGCCTTTTTTCTTCCGTCACAATTAATGTCCGTTATTCATGATGGGCCAAAACGGGTCATAACGGATAATAAAAAAATCCCATAGACTTGAATGGGATTTTGTAACGGACGTTTAACATCCATTTTTAAAGCTTTTCTATCGGACGTTTATAACGGATCTTTTAACGGATGAATGTTATAGTGTGACAGCAGCCTAAAATGGAGGGTATACTACCCAGCTGCAATGTTTCTACATCATTTCGAGATAGTCAGAAATGTATTTTGCTTGAAATAACCACAATCTCTGCACTATGGCATATTGGAAATAATTGGTATAGCCGAACAAGAATTGTGTTTGGAAGATTCTCTGTGAAGAAGTATGATGCTTTACGGAGCACTGCAGCCCCTTCAGTTTAGAGTTACGAGCTGGCATCCTTATTTTGGAAAACATTATTAAGACGAGTTTCAAATTTAGGTCTTACCATTTAATCCAATGCAGATAATATAGAGTGGTATAGTAATATTGAAATGAATGACAAATTATCAACTCAGCTCTGCTACATTTTTTGATGAAAGGGTTGCCTGGCAATGTAAATATTTTTTTGAAAGGGGTTAAGATGGGAAAAGGGGAACCTAATTGCAACTGATTTCACTGATCCCTTCTTGACACAGGGAAATACCCACTAAGCCAAACACTGGATGAAGCAGGGCACCACTGTGGCAAGTGATTGGCTGGCATTGCCTTTGTGTCAAGATCGAGTCAAAAAGGATCTGGGCACTGTTCAAATGTCAGCTGCAGCTATTTATTTACTGTAGTTAACAAAGGCTTTGTACACACTCAGTATTCTGGTGTTTTTGAACCATAAAATGTTCCCAAATATCGGTTTAAGACTTACAACATGGACCAAAAATCTTCACTTTGTTTGAAATATTAAGTTCCATTGATGTAAAATTCTTTGGATTGATAACAGTTGGTACTTCCAATTGGGCAAAAATGTACTGCCATAAAATTAAGTGCAAGGTCTCTCTTTTAGCCATTTACAACACATTTTTTTTAAATATTTTTTTGCTGCTTGTTATTTTTTTTTATTTAAATGGTTGGCTTGCAAATTGCATAATAGAATTTACTGTAGCTATAAAAAAAAAAAAAAAAAAAAAAAAAAGCAGGTAAATAGTATCAAAAAGGCAAAAAGGCTCATGGACCGAACGGTGGAAAAACAGCTGACATGTTAAAAAAAATTGCATAAAAACTATATTTCTTTTAAGGCTGAAATATGTGCACATTTCCTTAGGCTATTTTCATGTGGTGTAATGTCCACACGTAAAATTTTCGTGCAGACATTTCACAGACAGCGGAGCGCTTGCAGAACAAGCTGGCACTAGGACGATCCATAATGTGCCGTCTCGTAGACAGCAATGATTTTTATTGCAAAATCCACATAAACATTGACTAAGTTCAATATTTTTTTTACAGATGCTGGAATAAGGATCTCCCTTTCAGATCTTGCTGCCGTGGAAATTCAGCCATGTGGACAGAGCAGCAGAATCCCATTGAAATCAATGGAACTCTGCTGCTGCAAAATGTCCGTGCAGAAGATACATGCGGACATGAACATGGCCTAAGACTGCGGGTGCCATCACATATGTGTGGTGATCTAGCTCACTTTCCCTCCAGTGTTGTAGGAAAGTGCCAGAGGGAAACTGATGATCAAATAGATCCCAATTATCAAATTTATACAACGACTCAATTAGGTTGCTGGGTTACAGGACAGGTTAAACAGGGAAACACATCTTGCAGCGTTCCCCCATCTTGCTTGCAGAAGTAACTGGATACCGGACCATACAGAACTGATGCACTTTGTCATTTGGTGTGGCATCCATTGTGGCTGGTGATCCGGCTCAGTCCTAAGTCGCTCACTGGCTTGCCCTATTTTATAATAGAAACTTGAAGGTAGTAAACCCACTGAATGCAATGTAATCGTGATATACATAAATTTTACGACCATAGCAAACACCCTTTTGCTTTTATAATATATCAATCCAACATTTATTTCTAATCAAACATATCTACATTCTCGAATATTCTTTTTAAAATCATTATTATACATGAACAGGGTTAATATATGTGGAACAATAATTGAATCAAATACCTGTAATGTAAAATGAGGATATAAATATAAAAATGTCCTTCACCTCCGTAATAAATCTGGAGATGGTTCCCATCTATATTCTCGATCCTGAAGCCTACATACATAATAGATGAAGCCATGAAGGTGAGGCTGGACATCTACTATGTAATTATACATTAATCCCTTTCATTTTCCACATCACCATGACAACTGACTATATTGCTTTTCAGATTTTTTTTTTCCAGGATCTTATGAATATCAGTGTAGTAAACAAGAAATATATGTGTAAGATCTCACATCGGAGGTGGCTGAGTAAACACAAGTGATTCATAGCTGTATGAAGGTTCCTACCCACTAGTGAGCTATTAGCTATTGAAAGGGGGCTGGTACCGGCTCTGAGGAATTCTACCATATCTCTATTCCATAAGAAACACCCTGAATTAATTTCTTGTTATTTTCATGCACGAAACACCCTTAGAGGTAAAAAAAAAAAAAAAAAAAAAGCAATCTCTGAACACAACCCAACCTTCTCACTACATAGGCAGCGTATTCTCTCGTGGTTTGGCATTCTGGTGTCGGATTAAAAGCCATTTCATAGCGCTCCTAAGATGATCCTTGCAGCGTTTCAGTGGTTAGTAAATACTTCTCGAGCGGTTTGTGAACATTCTTGGAAATTCATGCATTTCTCCCCCCCAGTGGACCTGTATCTTTATCAATCACCAAGGCCATTTATCAAGCTCGGGTTCACGTGATACCCAAGTGAATTGGCTTTCATAAGGAGCCATATATGGTCTTGCTCACTTGTCTTGTAGATATATTCAGAATGCAAAAAAATAGACCAAGTTGATTTCACAAGACATAAAAAAAAAAAAAAAAAAAAGCTGGGCAAAAAACCAAGACTGCAGGCCAAACTCTGTCATGCTTGTGTTTGTCTAAAGGGCTCGAACTGTAAACTGTTTGAAAGATAAGAGTATATCAATGAGCCATGTAAGGTCACAGTAAAAATAGAATTTATGACTTTTTTTCCTTTTCTTAAGGATTTTTATGTGAACCGGGAGCTTAAATACTTCATTTCAACTACTTTCTTTGTTAAGCATTGCATTTCTATATAAGCCAAAGATATGTTTGTTTGTATTCTATGATATACAGGGGAAAATACCAACTGCTAGCAACCTGTAAGGCTGAAATATATGATGACTTTTAGAGGCATGTCAATGCAACTCATCTAAAGTCATGTAGATCACACTTAGACTTTGGTCACACAATGTATTTTTAGGCATATTTTATAAAATAAAAAAGGTGTCTGTAAAATAGTGAAATAATAAAATTATACTGTGTCAACATGCATAAATCCTACTTGTGTCTTAATCGATATCAATGCAATGCAAGCCAACTTCCAGTCTATCAAAAAATGGAAAATGGCATGATGGTGGAATAATTACTATTTCATTAATGTAGGGGTTATGCACACATTTATTTTAGGACACACAAGGCCGATTCTAGCATTTCTGCAGCTTGAGGGTAAAATGAAAATGGTCCCCTCACTCACCTACCTTCATTTAAAATATAAATAAATAAGAAAGGTTTGTGTGCAGAAAATCTGCATTATATAACAGCACCAGCAAAGTGTGCTGCATACCTCTATATAATAGACCTACAGTTAATAAGTACTTACTGCATCCCCAGTCCTGCCTGACTCACATTCCACATGTTTCCAGGCTTCATTTGCAGATCATGGAGTCAATGGATCCATTAGTACCGAACAAAAGAGATAAAGGGAGTGCTGGGTAGCAGAGGATGCTAGACAGTATGAAATATGTGGCCTCTAAGAGATTCTGCAATCTGTCATCTAAGGCGAGATACTCATCTTGCCTCAAGGCACATACAGCTAGAACTGCACCATACAACCAGCAAGTTGTATGGAGCTATAGTGCAGCACCTATTCAAGCAGATGAACCTTTGCTATACTTACATATGTCTCTAATTTCATGCAAAATCTATAAAAAAAATGTTTAATCAGATTCTTTATACCGTATAATGCCCTAAAAATATTGCTTCAAAAAGGGAGAATGTATCTGTATGAACAGGCCCCTGCATATGAAAATGTGGTGTCCCGGTACAGAATTGCATGCAGTACCTAGTGTAGAGGTCCCCAAAGTCAGAGTAACTACGTTCAGGTAGGGTTCCTCAGGTGGGACAGCCCCTAGTTGCCTCTCCCAAAGTTTATCTTTAATAATGATAAATGTATATATTTTATAATTATATATATATATATATATATATATATATATATGTATATATATATATATATATATATATATATATATATATATATATATACATATATATATATATATATATATATATATATTCTATAGTAATGTATAGTATTTACCTTGTTCAGCATCACAGGACCTTCAGTCATGTGACCATGCTGGTAACCTCTATGGTATTTTGTAGGACCTTAGGAGGTCCTTGGGTCACATGTTACCCACAAATCTCTGTAATGGTGATTGACATCAGTATGGACCAATTAGCATTAGTCCAGCCCCTGCCCATATAAGGGAGCTGCATCCAATTATGGGTCTCTTGGGTTGCTACTCTCGTGGATGCCGGACTACAATTAAATTTGACCGTGAGCATCGGAGCGGTGTTCGCTTCATACACTGCCTATCATTTATTTTAACATGCGCATTGCCACAGATGCCATGATCTGTGTTGATCACAGCATCTGATTTGCGCATGTCCGCCAATACCGGCGGGTCCCCGGCCGCGGACGTCCGCCATTAACCCCTCAGATGCCGTGATCAATACAGATCATGGCATCTGCGGCAATGCACATGTTAAAATAGATGATCGGATCGCCCGCAGCACTGCTGCGGGAATCCGATCATCTGTAATGGCAGCCGGAGGTCCCCTCCCCTGCCTCCGTCTGTCTCCCGGCATCTTCTGCTTCGATCTGAGATCGAGCAGACCAGAGCAGGAGATAGCTGATAATACTGGTAAGTGCTATGCCCTATGCATAGCACTGAACAGTATTAGCAATGAACTGATTGCTGTTGATAATCCCCTATGAGGACATAAAAAGTGTTAAAAAAAGTGGAAAATTGTAAAAACTAAAAGTGAAAAAAAAGTCCCTTTTTCCCATTTTACTCCCAAAAAGCGTATTTTTTTTTTACAAACATATTTGGTATCGCTGCATGCGTAAATGTCTGAACTATAAAAATATAATGTTAATGATCCCATACGGTGAATGGCATAAACGTAAAAAATAAAAATATGT
The DNA here is from genome assembly GCF_029499605.1 of Hyla sarda. Taxonomy (NCBI): domain Eukaryota; kingdom Metazoa; phylum Chordata; class Amphibia; order Anura; family Hylidae; genus Hyla; species Hyla sarda. The sequence continues at coordinate 115,983,276 of NC_079192.1, forward strand.
CCCAAAAATTTTCGGCACATTTAATTAAAACATTTTTTTTTTTTTGTAAAAAGTGATCTAAAAGTTTTATATATGCAAATGTGGTATCATTAAAAAGTACAGATGATGGCTCAAAATTTTTTGGGCATTTTAATCGTATTGAGCCAGAGAATAAATATCAAATGTCATTTTTACCGTAAATTGTACAGTGTGAAAAAAAAACCTCCAAAGTGTGCAAAATTGTGGTTTTCATTTAAATTTCCTCCCTAAAAAAAATTATTTGGGTTCGCCATACCTTTCTTTGGTAAAATTAGAGGTTTCAATACAAAGTACAATTGGTCCCGCAAAAAACAAGCCCATATATGGGTCTATAGATGGAAATATAAAAAGTTATGGATTTTAGAAGGCAAGGAGGAAAAAACAAAATGCAAAAATAAAATTGGCCTGGTCCTTAAGGTTAAAATGGGCTTGGTCTTTAAGGGGTTAAAGCCGGGCATCACAGGGATTGGTGGTGTCTTGCATTAGAGATGGGTCCTGGTGGCAGATAGCACAAAATTACGACTTTTGACAAAAGTCACAAATTTTACCACTGCATGGTCAAAAAGAGTGAAACTGTCTATATCAAAAGACGCATAAAAGTTGCTAAATGTCTTGCTTGCGCCAGAACTGCGTCAAAACATAGATCAAAAAAATGCTCTAAAAGCAATGATAAATCTCCCCCTATGTCTCATTCAAAGATATTGACCCATACAATGTGAAGATCCAAGTAGCTAGAAATTGTTTCAGGACAGTAGCCAACAAGCTATGGATTTTACCAAAGAGGTGTAAAAGAAACCTGTACAACTCAAATTTGCCAAAAGCTGCCTAGCTAAAGCTGTGTATCTGAGCCTTACTATTGAACTTATCTTTGTTCTACGATGTACCCATCATAATATTAAAAATAAGATATCTGCCGTTGCAAATTTCAAGCAACAGGATGCTGGATCCACAAATTATGCGCAGTCTTTCTTTGCATGTATCCCCGTTGTTCTGATTTCAAGCGGTTTTAATTAATATCTCAGGCGCAGGAACAGTTGTATCGCATCCTGAACACATATGAAAAAAAGGAAGACGAGAGATCAAGGATTCCTGAGGGAATGGCCTGAGCCTGAGCTATGCATCATAAAAAATAAAAAACATCAGTGTTCTAGCGTTCTGTGCATTAATGTATATTTCATAGGTATGAGCAGAAATGATGTGCATGCTACATGTCTCTAAAGTCTTGTGGGTAACGTGATACAAACATTCTGAAAAAAATTCTATGTTATCAAGCTGATGTGCTTCTAGGGAAGAGGAATATTCAGGCACATTTATGAAGTACATTACAGGTTGTTTTTTCTGTTTATTATAGACACTGGCATTCAGTTACCAACAATCCAACAAAACAGAGCTGCAAGTGACATCCTATATTATTTAAATGTATCTATTTTCAGTGTCTAACTGTGAGAATGACAAACTCTTCCGCACCATTTTTACTGTAAACAAAACTGTAACCTCAATAGAAGATGTATGGACCACATTGTGAGCCAAGGGTTATGAGTACCTTTTATAGCAAGATATTTGAGGTCTGTACTAGAGATGAGCGAATCGAAGCTGATGAACCCAAATTCATTACGAATTACACGATTTGCAATGAATGCGAATATCGCCACGGTTCTTTCGCGCAAATCGCTTCATTAAACTCCTTTTGCTGCAGTCCAGGCTCCAGGGCATCTAAAATGGCGGATCCACATGTCAGTACATGGGGCAAGGAACGCTGGGAAGGTAAGGCAGAAAGGGAAGTAGGCGGATGACCCTGAAACACATGCAGGATGCAGCCTATCAGCAGCCAGTCACCCCTGTGATGTCACAGCCCTATACAAAACGGTAGTTATAATTCCGGCTCCTCACTTCATTACAATAGACTGCAGAAGGATCATAGGACGGACAGCCTGTGTGTGTTACAGCAGAGAAAAGTGCAATCCAGCAGTGTTTAACATCCTCCTAGTCACATCAGCGTTCTCGTGGACGGAGAGCAGTGTTTTTTTTAACTAAAAATAATTTTTCTGCAGCTGCAGGCATTAACCTCCCAGTCACTTTCTTCAGCATAGTATTAAAGAGAGGGTCACATAGTGTTGCCTCATACATTTCAACAAGCTACATCAACTTCATAAACCTTAGCAGAGGAGGAAGGAATAATTTTTCAGTGCAATTCAGTATCTTTGTTCCACCAAAAATGATCTGCTAGTTATACTAGTCTGTAGACGGTATAAAACCCAGCAGTCCATTCCTAATAGTTTTTGACAGAGTTCAATTTTGTGTTTTGTACACAGCTTTTTTTGGCTGCAGCACTGTTGTGTACTGCTGGTGTTTTACATAAATATGTTTTTTTAAGGATACTGTAGCACATTTTTCTGCCCTCATAAGTGCATAACGCATATGTACAGTACATCTAAGTAGTGTACTATTTTGCACCTGTTAATCTGTCAAGGGCCTACATACTGTAAAAGGACAAACAAAAGTAATAAACGGCTAGTGTTTCATAAAAATACTGAGTTTTTAGGCGTACTGTATCGCATTTTTGTACCCTCATAAGTGCATACCACATACGTACATCTAAATAGTGTACTATTTTGTACCTGTTAATCTGTCAAGGGCCTATATACTGTAAAAGGACAGACAAAAGTAATCACCGGCTGGTGTATTACAAAAATATGTTTTTTTTAAGCGTACTGTACCAAATTTTTCTGCCCTCATCAGTGCAAACCACATACCTCCATCTAAGTAGTGTACTATTTTGTACCTGTTAATCTGTCAAGGGCCTAGATACTGTGAAAGGCCTGACAAAAGTGCACACCTGCTGCTGTTCTAGACAAATACTGTTTTAAGCGCAGTGAAGTGTATTGTACTCCCCACATATACGCAATAAGTATGTCAGGCAGAGAAGTGCAGAGGAGTGGCAGAGGCCTAAATCCCTCAGGAAGAGGTTGCAGCAGACTAGGGGCGAGTGGCAGCAGGAGTCGCAGCGGGAGGCCTGAGCTCTTGTTATCAGCTAGCGGTCGTGTCTCAACCAGCAACCCATCTGTCGTTGTCGATTGGTTAACACAGTCATCTACTTCATCACAAGAGACATCTGACACCCCCAGTCAACAATCGGTGGGTTCCTCAGACACAACCCTCAGTTGGCATGGCCCAAGAGCAGTCTCTGTCCTCCCATTGCCTCTGTCCTATGAAGGGGCTTCATCATCATCATCAGGAGAAGAAAGTTGCAGGTTGTCTGTGAGGCAGCAGCTGAGTCAGCAAGGTGGTAGAATGGTTGGCAGTGAGCATAGGGGCAGAAGTGGAAATTCTGGAGCCAAACATGCCGGGGGAGACCACCTGCTTCTCGGCAACCTACCTTACCATGAGGTAGTGGAACAGGGGTTCCTGGAGACAGCGGCAGTAGCCGTGAATTAGTGCGGACTGTAGGTGGGAAAATCAGCTACTCGGTGTTGTGGCAGATTTTTATCAAGCATCCAGAGGAGGTTCACATAGCCACATGCAAGATATGTCTGCAGAAGGTGAAGCATGGCCAGGGTCCCAATGTTGGCACCACGGCCCTGGATCAACATATGCTTCGCCACCATAAAGTGGCCTGGGAGAACTGTGGCTCCGATGTAGGGTTCCAGCCTGCTGCATCACCCAATGGCCAGCCTCTCCCTCTTTCACCCAGCCAAGGCTCCACCACCTCAGCCGAAGGGAGCTATGTGTCATACCCTCCTTCTGTCACCCCAGATGCTCATGGTCCTCCTACTTTTAGTCAGCCAGTCCGACAACAATCCATCGGCAAAGCCTTGTCCAAGAGACAACCGTATGCGCCCACTCATCCAATGGCGCAGAAGCTGAATGTGCTCCTGTCTAAGTTGCTGGTGCTGCATTCCCTCCCTTTTCAAGTGGTGGACTCTGCACCTTTCAGAGAACCGATGGCTTGTGTTGAGCCGAGGTGGAGAGTGCCAAGCCGTAATTTATTTGTGAAGAAGGCAGTACCAGCCCTGCACAATTTTTTGGAAGAGAAGTTGGTCCAGTCCTTGAGCCTGTCCGTGTGTTTCAAAGTGCACGGCAGTGCTGACGTCTGGAGCTGTAACTACGGTCAGCGACAATACATGTCCTTTACGGCTCACTGGGTGAATGTTTTTCCTGTACAGCCACAACACCAACTTGGACAGGTCATGCCGCATCCTCCTCCATGCTCTCAGGTCGTTGGTCCTGTGACAGTGTGCGACTCCGCCTCTTCATCCTCCACCGTGTCCTCAGCCTCCACTGCCCGGACAAGCCTCAGTGGCCCTACAGCATACTATGTGTGCAGGGCACGGCGGTGTCACGCTGTTCTTCACATGGTTTGCCTTGGCGAAAAGGGTCACACAGGGGAGGAACTGCTAATAGTCATTCATAAAGAAATTGGAGCATGGCTTACTCCACAAAAACTGGAAATGGGAACCATGGGGACTGACAACGGGAAGAACATTTTGTCTGCGCTGTGACTGGGAAGGCTGAGCCATGCGCCTTGCATGGCACCTAGTGTTCAATCTGGTTGTGAAGCAGTTTCTGAAGTGTTTCCCCCATTTGCAAGACATCCTAACAATGGGATGGAAACTTTGCATGCATTTCAGCCACTCTTCCGCCGCAAAGCACAGCCTCCTTGAGCTGCAGCGTCAGAAGATTATCCCCCAACATAGTCTGATTTGTGACGTTGCCACATGTCGGAATTCCACCCTCCATATGTTGGACTGACTGTACGAACAGAGAGAAGCCATCACCAATTTCTTGATGATCCGAGCAGATAGGGGTACTCCCCTGTGTAACTTCAATGTGAACCAGTGGCAGCTTTGAGGAAGCCACATTATTAGTAAATTGCCAGGATTACGGGATGAACTATGTCATTCCACTGCTTCATTTTTTACAACACGTGTTGGAAACTATGGCTGGTCTGGGCACTGGAGACGTGGTGCCTACATCTCACAGCCACATGAGCCCTATGGGGGCTGAACTGGAGGAGGATGAGGAGGAGGAGGGAGAGGGGCACAGTGGAACACAGTTTAGGTTTCGCCAAGTGGGCATTTTTCTAGTAATATGACAGGAGAGGAGGAGAAGGAGCTGCCAGAGGAGCTAGAGGGTTATGAGGAAGGCGAGACAGAGGACCCAGACACACCGTGCAGTATGCAGTGGAGATGGAGGCTGGGAGTCCCTCCGAGTCACTTGCAAAAATGGCACGATGCATGCTAACTTGCTTGCGCAGTGACAGCCGAATTGTCACCATTCGGCAGCGGGATGACTTCTGGATCTCCACCTTATTGGACCCTCGCTACCGCCACAAAATAGGGGCCTTTTTTACACCCATTGAGAGGGAGGACAAAATGACCTACTACTGAGGCATCCAATGTAGTCAGTTGGTCAATGCCTATCGGCGACATCGTCCATCCTCTCGCAGGTCTGAATTGGGGGGCCCCATGCGCTCACCTTCCATTGCCATGGCTGCTGAGGAGGGGTGGGGTGGCAGGAGAAATACCAGCTCCATCAGCAGCAGCCTGAATCTACAGTCGCTGATGAGTACCTTTCTTCACCCCCATAGTGAAGCAACTTATCAGCAGCAGGTAAGCCTGGAGCAGGACCTGAACCAGCAGCTAATTACCTTGACATGCCCATGCCAACACATCTTGAAGATCCGCTGGACTTCTGGGCAGCCAAACTTGATTTGAGGCTGCAACTAGCAGAGGAAAAGCTGTCCTGCCCAGCCAGTAGTGTGCCATCAGAGCGAGTGTTTAGTGCGGCGGGGGCCATAGTCACCCCAAGGAGAACTCGTCTGTCCACGAAAAATGTGAAGAGACTGACCTTTGTGAAGATGAATCAGGCATGGATCAGCCAGGATTTCCAATCACCAATGCCTGATGCATGAGAGAAGATTGACCATAGTGCCACACCAACACTTCACAAATATGGATAGTGCCCAACAGATTCAAGGCGCTGCTCCCCAGTTACAAACATTCCTCCGCATCAGACCTTTTTTCACCCACCTTCGTCACCGGGTACTGGTATTGCCACCTACTGCACCATTCGTCACCGGGTCACTTTCAGGACTCCTGATGCTGCTGCTGCCACCTCCAGAATGTTTCATTCAGCCACTATATGGTCTCTTCTCATGCTTCAGCCAACTCCAGGCTGTGTCATTCAGTCACTGTATGGTCTCCTCATGCTTCATCCACCTCCAGGCTGTGCCATTCATCCAATATCTGGTCTACTGATGTCTCATCCAGTCTGTGTCATTCAGAAATTACATGGCTTAGTGATGCTGGTGGGCCTAGGACATTACCTATATATGTTTATGGTAGCACTAGGTACCATAAATCTTCAATGGAAATTTCAAAATTAATGGCAGCACAGGCTCTGTCATTGTGCTGCCATGTGACATGTGACTCCTTGTTAGATTTGGTCCTTTGTACCCACACACCGGGGCCGGGGCACTAAAACTTGGGACTTAAAAGTTCAATTTCAAAATCCTTAATTTCAATTTCAAAATTTTAAGTTTAACTTTAAAAATCATAAATTTCAATGGTCTCCTCATGCTTCTGCCAACTCCGGGCTGTGTCATTCAGGCAATATATGGTTTACTGATGCTGTTGCTCCTGGGTCTGGGAATAAAAATGTTGTTATGGTAGCACTAGCTACCCAAAATCTTCAGTTTAAATGGAAGAATTCATCCTTTAATCTTAGGGATTGTGAAGCCCTAGTGTCTACTCATGCTGCTGCCAACTCCAGGCTGTGCCATTCAGGCACTATATGGTCTCCTCATGCTTCAGCCAACTCCCGGCTGTGTCATTCAGCCAATATATGGTTTTCTGATGCTGCTGGGCCTGGGTCTGGGAATACAATTTTTGTTATGGTAGCACTAGCTACCCTAAATCTTAAATTCAAATTTCAAAATTTGTCTTTTATTCTTAGGGATTGTGAAGCCCTTGTGTCTACTCATGCTGCTGCCAACTCCAGGCTGTGCATTTCAGCCAATATATGGTTTACTGATGCTGCTGGGCCTGGGTCTGGGCCTAAAAAAAAATTATGGTAGCACTTACTTACTCTAAATCTTCAATTTAAATTTCAAAATGCATCTATTATTCTTAGGAATTGTGAAGCCCTGGCATCTACTCATGCTGCTGCCAACTCCAGGCTGTACCATTCAGACACTATATAGTCTCCTCATGCTTCAGCCACCTCCAAACTGTGTCATTCAGCCAATATATGGATTACTGATGCTGCTGAGCCTTAGCCTGGGCCTGGACCTAACATTTATTTATAGTAGCACTAGCTACCATAAATCTAAATTTACAATTCAAAATTCATCTTTTAATCTTAGGGATTGGGAATCCCTGGTGTCTACTCATGCTTCTTCCAGCTCCAGGTTGTGTCATTCAGCCACTATATGGTTTCCTCTTGCTGCCAACACCTCCACACTGTGTCATTCAGACACTATATGGTCTTCACATGCTGACAACATTTCCACGCTTTGTCATTCAGTCACTATATCATCTCCTCATGCTTCAGCCTCATCCAAACTGTGTCATTCAGCCACTATATGGTCTCCCCATGCTGCCAACACCTCCATGCTGTGTCATTAAGCCACTATATGGTCTCTTCATACTGATGCCACCTCCAGGCTCTGCCATTGTGCTGTTCTGTGGCAGTGAGTCTAAAAGTGATGCCTGTAATCTGTTTGTCATACTGAATAACAGTATTATTTCACTACCCCAGCACACTCCATATGCGTGTTAGAACACAGCAAAGTGTTTTACACTCCTAATGAGGCTCTCTGTAGGCCAGAAATAGGCATTTTTAATAAAGATTTGTTGCGAATAAATTCAGATCAAAACAATTTTTTTTTTTTAAATTCAGCGAATCGGGCGAATCAAATTTTTCAAAAGTTCGCTCATCTCTAGTCTGTACCACAGTATTTGCTGACAAGAACACTGGGACCCAATGGGGTGTATCAGGATTTATCACTATTTATAAAAAGTAGTCTGGCTTAGCTGTTGTGCCTTTGTTATGCATGGAAGCTATGTTGATAAAATGAATAAAGCATTAATCATCCAGTCAATGGACATTCTTGCTGGGATATATTGTACTGTATATATATATATATATATATATATATATATATATATATATATATATATACTAAAAGTGGTTTAGTTTTAGTGAATTTTGGCAGGGCTTGAATTTCATTTTCCCGATGTTGATAGTAGTATAGTCTTGTCAATTTTCAACATCATCACTATTGAATATTATCAAGTAATCCTATCCAAAAGCAGTCACAATAATAATTTTAGCGCACTAATAATTATGGTAAATAGTGACATACGCTGTGGCCAAAATAAAAATGCAACCTCCAAGAAATCAGTTTATTTAGCTAATAAATATAATAATATTAAAGACAGTCTCATACATTGGTAACATGATCATATATTTGGCTAAACCGAAATATTAGATAATAATTATTATTATTATTAATAACAATAATAATAATTATTATTATTATTATTATTATTATTATTATTATTATTATTATTAACACAATCATTATAATTACCATTGGAAAATGAAATGAAACAGTAAGGCTAAGTTCACATTACGGAATTTCTGGCCTGAAAGACTTCGTCTGGAGATAGCGAGTCTGGCCAATATCGACTGAATCAATGTTGCTAGGACCGCATGGACATTGCCGTCTCCATATATGGTCATGACTGTGGTGCGGATCATACCTAAAGAACCGACAAGACCATTATTTCAGCTGCAAAATTGCACTATGCAGCGGAATCCTATTGGCAGCAATGAGATTAGCAATGAGGTAGGCGGGTTGACCCTGAATCACATGCAGCATGCAGCCTATCAGCAGCCAGTCACCCCTGTGATGTCACAGCCCTATGTAAATGGGCAGTCATCTTGCAGCCACTCACATCAGTGTTCTGTTTCAGAGAGAGAGGAACAGAGAGCAGTGTGTTGCACAGAAAAAGCTTTTTTACAGCAACCATTCACCTCAAGTCCAAATCCAGCCTAGAAGCACTGATACGGAAGGGAGTGAGATTGAGAGAGAAAGTGCAATTGTGAGTGTATTACAGCAGCGATTCACCTCAAGCCCAAATCCAGCCTAGAAGCACTGAGGGAGAGAGAAAGTGCAGAGTAGTACAACAACCGCCCCACTATGTCACCGGGTCACTTTCACGACTCCTGATGGTGCTGATGCCACCTCCAGGCTGTCTCATTCTGCCACAATATGTTCTCCTCACGCTGCTGTCAGCTCCTGGCTATCTCATACTGCCACCATATGTTCTCATCATGCTGATGCCAGCTCCAGGCTGTCTCATTTTTCCACCATCTGTTCTCCTCATGCTGCTGCCAGCTCCGGGCTGTCTCATACTGCCACCATTTATTCTCCTCATGCTGATGCCAGCTCCAGGCTGTCTCCTACTGCCACCATATATTCTCCTCATGCTGATGCAAGCTCCGGGCTGTCTCATACTGCCACCTTATGTTCTCCTCATGCTGATGCCAACTCCAGGCTGTCTCATACTGCCATCATATGTGCTCCTCATGCTGGTGCCAGCTCCAGGCTGCCTCATTTTGTCACCATATGTTCTACTTATGCTGCTACCATCTCCAGGCTGTCTCATACTGCCACCATATGTTCTCATCATGCTGCTGCCACCTCCAGGCTGTCTCATTCTGCCACCATATGTTCTCCTTATACTGCTGCCACCTCCAGGCTTTCTCATTCTGCCACTAAATGGTCTCCTCATGCTTCCGTCACCTCCAGGCTGTGTCATTAAGCCACTATATGGTCTGCTGATGCTGCCACCAACTCCAAGCTGTGTCATTAAGCCACTATATGGTCTCCTCATGCTGCCACCAACTTCAAGCTGTGTCATTAAGCCACTATATGGTCTCCTCATGCTGCCACCACCTCCACGCTGTGTCATTCAGTCACTATTTGTCTCCTCAATCTGATGCCGCCTTCAGGCTCTGTCATTGTGCTGCTCTGCAACAGTGATTCTAATAGTGACGCCTCTAATCAGCATGTCATACTGAATAATAGTTTTATTTCATTAACCTAGCACACACCCTATGCGTGTTACAATAAGGCAAAGTGTTCTACACCCCTATTGGGACCAGAAATAGACATTTTTTAATAGAGATTCATCGCAAATAAATTCGGACCCAACCAATTTTTTTTCGGAAAATTCGGCAAATCAGACGAATCAAACTTTTCTAAAATTCGCTCAACCCTAATTAATATTTCCAGGTAACGTTACCTGCTGATGGCCACTGCACGGTAAGCAAAGCTTTTTGCAGTAAAACATTGGAAAATTGTCCAATATATTGTGCATCAGTATTGTGGTTTTCAAGGTCCTTCAATTATTGTATACTTTAAGCGAATAAAAATCAACTCTGGTAATGTGATGGACACAAAGGTGCAAGCATTTCAGCACAGTTATATGCACCTATTTGATCATGTGGCCAGCAGATATATCAACACCCACCGGAAATTGATACAGAAAAGGTATGTTCATATGACATTCCACTGCAGCATAGTTCCATTGATTTCAATAGGATTGTGCTGCAGTGTTAACATGGCAGAATTTCTGCGGTAGATGTTTCTGCTTTGGAAATTCTGATCCCGGCATGCGCAAAAAGTATAGACATGTCTATTCTTTCTGTGGAGTCAGCAAGGATATGCATTGCCGTCTATGAGATGGACAATTTCTGAGCAGTCCTAGTGCCCGCTAGTCAAATGTGTGGAAAGTCCGCATGTGTTCTCTGTCTGGACATTCTGCACATTATCGGCTGTGTGAACCCGGTCTGAATGTATTTAAAAAATGACAGAATTTCCCACTTATCAATTAATAACCCTAATTTGATTAAACTGTTATATAGAGTCTGATCCCTGGGGGGCCTCACCTGTGGGACCCCGGCTTTACGATAATTGTTGTTCTTTTCACTGTGCTGCAACTTCACTATGTACATTTGTGACAAACCCTTTATATTCTAACTACAGAACTTTTTAAGTTTGCTGTTAGCACAATGTGATTAACAATTTAGCAACTGTGGTCTGCTTCACACCGCACCAAGCTCTCACGAGGGGGCAGAGGTGTTAGTTTGCAGTTACGCAACGTACCACAACACAATAGTTGCAATAAAACCTCTTCATCCTCCAACCACTTTTCAGAACACATCAATAAAAGAGATCCCAAGGCCCTCTTTGTGTGCAGCAAAACATACAAACTTTTTAATAAGTAAAAAATAAAGCGAACACTATGATAACACATCCTAGATCTGAATGAATGAACTAATTGTATGAAATACTTTCGTCTTTACATAGTTCAATGTGCTGACAACAAAATCACACAAAAATCATCAATGGAAATCAAATTTATCAATCCATGGAGGTCTGGATATGGAGTCATACTCAAAATCAAAGTGGAAAACCACACTACAGGCACAAAACAAGTCAAAATGAGGCTCAGTAGTGTGTGTGGCCTCCACGATCACGTATGACCAACCTACAATGCCTGGGCATGCTCCTCATGAGGTGGCGGATGGTCTCATGAGGGATCTTCTCTCAGACCTGGACTAAAGCATCCGCCAACTCCTGGACAGTCTGTGGTGCAACGTGGCATTGGTGGATGGAGCGAGACATGAAGCCCCAGATGTGCTCAATTGGATTCAGATCTGGTGAACGGGCAGGCCAGTCCATAGCATCAATGACTTCCTCTTGCAGGAACTGCTGACACACTCCAGCCACATGAGGTCTTGCATTATCTTTAATTAGGAGGAACCCAGGGCCAACCGCTCTAGCATATGGTCTCACAAGGGGTCTGAGGAGCTCATCTTGGTACCTAATGGCAGTCAGGCTACCTCTGGCAAGTACATGGAGGGCTGTGCAGCTCCCCCAAAAATGCCACCCCACACCATTACTGACCCACCGCCAAACCGGTCATGCCGGAGGAAGTTGCAGGCAGCAGAACATTCTCCACGGCGCCTCCAGACTCAAGTCTGTCACATGTGCTCAGTGTGAACCTGCTTTCATCACTGGCAAGTTTGCCAATCTTGGTGTTCTCTATCAAATGCCAAACGTCCTGCACGGTGTTGGGCTGTAAGCACAACCCCCACCTGTGGACGTCGGGCCCTCTTACCACCCTCATGGAGTCTTTTTCTGACCGTTTGATTGGACACATGCACATTTGTGGCCTGATGGAGGTCATTTTGCAGGGCTCTGGCAGTGCTCCTCCTGCGCCTCCTTGCACAAAGGCAGTGGTAACGGCCCTGCTGGGTTGTTGCCCTCCTACGGTCTCCTTCATGTCTCCTGATGTACTGGCCTGTCTCCTAGTAGCGTCTCCATGCTGTGGACGCTACGCTGACAGACACAGCAAACCTTCTTGCAACAGCTCGCATTGATATGCCATCTTGGATGAGCTGCACTACCTGTGTGGGTTGTAGACTCCGTTTCATGCTACCAGTAGAGTGAAAGCACCGCCAGCATTCAAAAGTGACCAAAACATCAGCCAGGAAGCATAGAAACTGAGACGTGGTCTGTGGTCACCATCTGAAGAACCGCTTCTTTATTGGGGGGGGGGGTCTTGCTAATTGCCTATAATTTCCACTTGTTGTCTGCTCCATTTGCACAACAGCATGTGAAATTGATTGTCAATCAGTGTTGCTTCCTGAGTGGACAGTGTGATTTCACAGAAGTGTGATTGACTTGGAGTTACAGAGTGTTGTTTAAGTGTTTACTTTTGTTTTGTTTTTTTGAGCAGTGTATGTCCTTGGTTCTATAGACACATAATTGATATCTACAATTCTTGCCAAGAATCACAGTTTTAACAAGGGTAACTGAATTTCAACAGTTCTTTCTCAATGTTATTCTGGAGCATAAATAAATAAATAAATACATATATCATACAAAAGGCTCTGGTTATGTGATGTTAACTCTAGCTCCGTGTTTCCCAACCGAGGTGCCACCAGCTGTTGCTAAACTATGACTCCAGCTGTATCATTCCATTGTGATTACACATAATTGACAAACTGACTGGCATGGCAAAAATCGGGCTGACTGTTCTCATTGAAGTCCTATCGAAGAAGTGGCAATCTCCATGGGCACAGACACTGCTTCTTCTCTTATGGTGTGACTTCGTCCTCAATTTGCAACTGTGCTTTACAGATGTTGGGTATCTTCTGTAGCCCAAAGATCACCATTTCTGGGCTTGAGCGAGACTTAAGTGAAAGTGATGTCAGCCATGTCCGGGCTATCCGTCATGCCTAGGTAGTCATAATAAGGAAATGAATAGGTGAGATTACAGCCCAATGACTACTTCAGGATGTGCACACCTATATGACTATTAAAGGGGTACTCCCACCCTAGACATCTTATCCCCTATCCAAAGGATAGGGGTTAAGATGTCTGATCGCGGGGGTCCCACCACTGGGGACCCCTGCAATGTTGCAGGCGGCACCCACCTATTTCTTGTCCGGAAGCGCTGGAGGGTCTGGGTCGCGACCACGGGAATGGAAGTCCGTGACATCAGGACTCTGCCCTCGTGTGACGTCATGCCCCGTCCCCTTAATGCAAGTCAATGGGAGGGGGTGTGAGTCCTGATGTCACGGACTTCCATTCCCGTGGTTGCGACCCAGACCCTCCAGCACTTCCGGACAAGAAACAGGTGGGTGCCGCATGCAACATTGCGGGGGTCCCCAGCGGTGGGACCCCTGCGATCAGACATCTTATCCCCTATCCTTTGGATAGGGGATAAGATGTCTAGGGTGGGAGTACCCCTTTAAGCCCTAATTAGCATATGATGTGGTAGAGATTTAAACATGTTTTTCTTTACTATGAAGGACAGGCAGGAGGATATATTCGGGTATGGTGGGTAACATTATTGTATCATGTAGAATGTGTTGTCGATAGTTATAGAGGGCAAAACCTGGTGACCGGTTTCCTTTAATGGGTTTCATCTTTCCCAAAATTATCAGTCTTGCCCTGACTCACATCAGTATTATCATGTATATAAAAAAAAGGATCACAGGAAAAGTGGAGGTTTTGGCCCCAATGACAAAATGTTGCTGGGGGTTGCAAGAAAATGCAGCCACTCCCCAAGGTCAAGGATATCTTCTAGTTCATGCAATGCACGAGCTTCTCTGAATTACAGCTCTATGCTGCAGACACTGATAGAAAATGTAGTCATGGTAACCAGAATGAAAACATCAATTGTTTACCCTGCTGCACTTAAAACTAGAAAATAAATATTCCTTTTCAATATGTGGAAAGCCTTTTATCTTTGAAGAAAAATTGAAAAGGGCTGTTTGGTATCACAAAAGTGTTTTGTTGTTGTCTTTTTTTTTTTTTTTTCAACAGACAGTGCCACTCCTTTCCAGAGGTTGGGCCTGGTATTACAACTGTTATTCACTTAGAATGGCCAATACCAAACACAGCACATGAACATCGGAATAAAATTAAATCATATTACATAGTCTACATCAGTGATCTCAAACAGTGGCCCTCCAGATGTTGCAAAACTCAACTCCCAGCATGCCCGGGCATGCTGGGAGTTAAAGTTTTGCAACATCTGGATGGCCACAGTTTGAGACGACTGGTTTACATAGTTCTTAAAGGAGATCTGCAGCCATAGACACTTATTCTTTATCCGCAGGATAGGTGATAAGTGTCTAATCACGGGGAGTTCGAACGCTGGGACCCCCGCAATCTCCTGTATGGGGCCTTGGCTATGCTACAGCTCTCCCGTGCAGGATTCGTGTTGGCCGCAGCATGAAGCCGGGGCCGACACCCCCTCCATGTATCTCTATGAGAGAGGCGGAGATACAACGTTGGTGCCTCCCCACCTCTCCCATAGAACTGTGAGGTCGATGACACTTGCATTAGCCATGCAGAGCCGTGGTAATGCCGGGTCCTCATGCAGATCGCTGCAGATCGCAGCAGATCTTGGGGGGGAGGGGGAGGGGGGGCAGTGGTCAGAACCCCCCGCGATCAGACACTTATCCCCCTGACGATAAGTATCTATGGCTGCAATACTCCTTTAGGGTCTATTCACACATTCAGTATTCTGCGAAGATTTGATGCGCAGATTTGATGCTGTATTCAGTTTACATTGAAATTCTGCAGCAGAAAACCCTGCGCATCAAATCTGTGCATTAAATCTGCACAGAATACTGTGTGTGTGTGAATAAACCATTAAGATTGCATAAAGCCCAAAGTCCATCAAGTTCAGCCTATAACCCTTTTTGGTCTCTACTGTGTTGATTCAGAAGAAGGCCAAAATTCCTTATGAGGCTGATGCCAATTGCCCCATACCATGGGAAAAGATTCCTTCCCGACTCCACATATAGCATCAGAATAAATCCCTGGATCAACGTTCTGTCCCTATAGATCTAGTATCCATAACCTGTAATGGTATTACTCTCCAGACTGACATCCAGGCCTTTTTTGACCACTTCCTCTGGCAGAGAAATCCACAGTCTCACTGCTCTTACAGTAAAGAACCCTATTAATGCCATTAAAATAAGGAATAAGAAATAAATGTGTGAAATACAAAACAATTATATTTTGCAATTAAATATTCTTGAATTTTACAATAGCTTTTAAAACCTACTTGTTTTACGGTACTGTAAAAGACATTTTTTCGTTGTTCAACTTCATCAAATAAAGCGACTTATTCCAGCACAGATGCGGCTGCCAATACCAGATTAATTACCCTATTCCATTTAATTTCTACTGAATGTTCTAAGGCCCGGATTGTATAACACTGTTCATAGCCATTAGCAATGATTAAATGCTGTTATAAAATCTCAGGAAAACTGCATGCTCGTATGATTTTACAGAACACACAAGTGCAGAAAGCAGGCAACTCTGGGAATTGTTAAAAAGAAAAGTTTGCATGAGAAGTTCATGTCTAAGTTGTTTAGGTCGCGGGTATTGCCAAGTGGAGGATAATGAGGTAATAATGTCTGGATGTTTCTCTGCTGTACAATTAACATGACAGCAAAAAATTGGAAGGAGAAGTCCAATCAATCAGAAAAGAAAGCAGTGTAGGAGCACACGCACCAAGCGGCACACAAGCACATACATACATTATATCCCCTGGCAATGCAAACTGCTCTGGTGACGACTGACTGCCACATCGCAATTAGTAGGGGGAGAATTTAACACTTGCAACAGTCCCATGTAATACTCACAGGATTACAAATTTAGAAAGATAGAGTAATTATCATTGCTTTCTTCATGAGCATACATCAGTTCATTGGGTAAAAATAGTCTCCGCTGCTACCGGACCCAGGCTAGGCTGGTTTCATATATATCAGGCGTCCGGCACAGTTTCCTTCCGGCGTGCACCATAGGGAAACTGATGCTAGAACTGATCCCATTCATTTAAATGGGACAGTTTACAATCATCCAGCATCTCAATTTTGATGCCGGATGGTTGGACACGCCTGAAGGCACCGGACAGGGGAAAGCAACTTGCTGCGTTCCCCTGTCCACAGTGCAAAAACAATGGACGCCAGATGCAATACAACTGATGACAACTTGTCATCAGTTGTGGAATCAGTTGCATCTAGATTTAGGCTGAGTTAACCTATGCCGGATGCTGGTCATATGTGAACCCAGCCTTATGTGTGCAGCATTAGAGGCAGCACAGGTTGTATTAGTCGCTCTTGAGTCCTATGACATGTCTATTCAAAAAGGCATTTTACTTAGGTCAAGCAAATTAATTCCTCAAAACATTTTCATCTTGTTTTTGTTTTTTTTTTCTTGAAAATCCTTTAAAAATAAGGAAAAAAAGAAAAAAGTGAAAACTTACAGTTAAAGGGGTACTCCGGTGGAAAACTTATTTTTTAAAAATTTTTATGAACTGATGCCAGAAAGTTAAACAGATTTGTAAATGACTTCTATTAAAAAATTTAGCAGCTGTATGCTACAGAGGAAATTCTGTTCTTTTTGAATTTCTTTTTTGTGCTCTCTGCTGACACCTCTATCCATGTCAGTAACTGTCCAGAGCAGCATAGGTTTGCAATGGGGATTTTCTCCTGCTCTGGACAGTTCCTGATATGAGCATCAGGGTCAGCAGAGAGACAAAAAAGAAATTAAAAAAGAAAAGAATTTCCTCTGTAGCATACAGCTGCTAAAGAGTACTGTCCACAAGATGTTTTCCCTGAAGGATTTTGGCTCACTCAAGTTCATTTTGGCAATGGGGTCCTCCTGGGTCTCCTGCCATAGCATTTCATTTCATTTAAATGTCGAGGGATAGTTTGCGCTGACACTGATGCTCCCTGTTGCATACTTCTTGATAATGGTGCGCACTGTGGACAAAGGCAAAGTTATATCTCCGGAGATGGACTTGTAACCTTGAGATTGTTGATATTTTTCCACAATTTTAGTTCTCAGGTCCTCAGACAGTTTTCTTCTCCTCTTTCTGTTGTCCATTGCCTAGTGTGGCACGCACAGACACACAATGCAAATACTAAGTGAACTTCTCTCCTTTTCATCTGCTTTCAGGTGTGATTTTTATACTGCCCACACCTGTTACTTGCTCCTGGTGAGTTTAAAGGAGCATCTCATGCTTGAAACAATCTTATTTTTCCACAATTTTTAAAGGGTGCCTTTTGTCCAGACCATTTTTGGAGTTTGGTGTGACATTATGTCCAAAATTCTTTTTTTTCCCTCCCTTTTTTGGTTTAGTTCTAATACACACAAATGTGTGTATTGGAAAACATGTGTTACTGCAATCCTTTTCTGTGAGAAATACTTAATTTACAACATTTACAGCAATTAACAACATTTACAGCAATGACTGTAAGTGCATACCACATACATACATCTCAGTGATTTACTATTTTGTTCCTGTTAAAGTCTCAAGGACCTAGATACTGTGAAAGGCCAGGCCAAAATACACACCGACTGGTGTTATAAACAAAGGCTCCAGGCTGTGTCATTCAGCCACTATATGTTCTCCTCATGCGGCCCCTACCTCCAAGCTGTGCCATTCAGCCACTATATGTTCTCTTCATGCAGCCCCCACCTCCACGCTGTGTCATTCAGCCTCTATATGGTCTCCTCATGCTTCAGCCTCATCCAAGCTGTGTCATTCAGCCACTATATGGTCTCCTCATGCTGCCCCTACCTCCACGCAGCGTCATTCAGCCACTATATGGTCTCCTCATGCTGACAACATGTCCATGCTGTGTCATTCAGCCACTATATGGTCTCCTCATGCTGCCCCTACCTCCACGCAGCGTCATTCAGCCACTATATGGTCTCCTCATGCTGACAACATGTCCATGCTGTGTCATTCAGCCACTATATGGTCTCCTCATGCTGCCAACACCTCCAAGCTGTGCCATTCAGCCACTATATGTTCTCCTCAAGCTGCCAACACCTCCACGCTGTGTCATTCAGCCACTATATGATCTCCTCATGCAGCCCCCACCTCCACGCTGTGTCATTCGGCCACTATATGTTCTCCTCATGCAGCCCCCACCTCCATGATGTGTCATTCAGCCACTATATGGTCTCCTCATGCTGCCAACATGCCCACACTGTGTCATTTAGCCACTATATGGTCTCCTCATGCTGCCAACACCTTCACGCTGTGTCATTCAGCCACTTTATGGTCTCCTCATACTCATGCCACCGCCAGGCTCTGTCATTTTGCCGCCATGTGACATGTAACTCCTTGTTAGGTTTGGTCTTTTGTAACCACACTATTTATTCAAAGTGTCCGGGGCCCGGGACATTAAACTTTGGAGTGTAATATTAAATTTAAATGTCAAAAAATGCATGTAATCTTTCCAAGACTGAGGCCCTATGTTCCTCGACATCATATATTAGCTGTGGAATTAGCACAAGAATTCAATTAATCAGGTTGGAGCAATAACAATATTATTTTACTAACACAGCACACTACCTATGCGTGTTATGAAGAGGCAAAATGTTCTACACCTCTACTGAGGCTCTCTGTAGGTCAGAAATAGCCATTTTTAATAGCGATTTGCCACAAATAAATTCAGAACAAAACAAATGTTGGGGGAAAATTCGGCCAATCAGCTGAATCAAATTTTTCATAAATTCGCTCATCTCTAGTGGTGGCCATGTGACTCTTTCTTGACAGACCATGTTAAAGAAGAGATGAATTCAACACAACCGATACCTTTGTTCTCAGGGAGAACTGCCACTAGTGATCCATATTGTGAGGGTTGGAATAGTTAGCCGTCAGCCAAACTAGCATTCAGCCAACAGATATCTAATGTGTATAGCCAGTTTAAGTCTATATATACAAGTTTCGAAAACTGAGCCTATAAAAAGATAAGATTGTACACTTATTATCTGTATTGTCCTGTGCTCCAGTGTATTTACTTCTGATATCCTGTAATAGTTGAGCCATGAGAAACCAAATCAGTGATTGTGAATGGTATAAAACTGATTTCATATAGCAACGATTAGTATTGAAACAGCCCTGCCAAAGATTATTTCCCTTGTAACTACAACGTGCCATATCCTGTAGCCAACAAATACAGTAAATTTAGTATTCCAGACAAATAGCCCCCATCTGCATTTTATTAGACATTTTTACTCATGATTACTTACATGATCATTTGTGAACACTAAACACATACTGTTTTAGTGGCATTTAATTTAGAACTTATGTGAAAGTGAATTATGAAGAAACTGACTTTTAACAACAAGACTTTATTTAGTCTTACTTTCTGATCAAACATTTATGGTTTAAGTGTGTAATGTACAGTTTAATATTTATTACATTATAATATTCAGAGGCATCATGTAACTCATAAATAAATCTTAATTTACAAAGATTACAAAACTATATATGTTTTACATTGTGATTGCAATATGTCCATGAGTTACTGTATAGTTGTATCAGGGTTTTGCTATTGTATATTTGTTATGAGCCTGATATAGACAAAGCATAATAAATAATATGGCAAAAATGTGGTAGAAAATAATTTTAACACAATAGAGATATGATGATGCATTAGATCTATTAAAGGATTACTATCGTTTAAGCCATTGGCAGGGTGCAGGTGAGGCTAAAAACATTTTCCTGTTGTCTGAGACTGATGTTCCATCCAGAAAGCCCTATTCAAGTTTGTGGGACTTCTGTGATAGAACATTAGGCAGTTCTGATGATGTGAATATTAGTACTAGTCTCGGACAACAGGATAGTACTTTTAGTTTCACCTGTATTTTTCTACAACTCTAATGGGGACTTATCTTGGCTGATCCTGAATCGGTGTGGTTAGATGAGTTTTTATGGTTTTAGTGCTAGGGCAAGTTTTAACATATATCTTTCATTGGAAACCTTTGATTTGTTCTAGTGACATTGTTAAAAGTTTTAATCTGCTGGTGTCTGAGTGTTCAGACCCTGTCCGATTAGTGGAATGAATGGGGGAGAACTGTGTTGGACAGTCCTAAAGACTTACATTATGAGTCCACCCTGGTCACATGACTCAGAGCCAGAACACAGTGCCAGAAGCCAGTTCTCTTAAATGATCGGTCATGGTCTGAACACTTGAACCTCGACAAATGAAAACTATACATTTTTGTTTGTTTTATAATGGAAGGTACACTTTAAATATGCACCATTTATAGGCACTGTAATACATTTTATTTGAGAGAGATGATTCTTTCTCCACTTATCAGACTCCATTCCTGTCCCCTTTTTTCCTGATCTCATCGTTCACTCATAAACTGCTCAATACATCTATGAACTCTGTGAGTTCACAGAGGGATCAGATTACAGATGATGAAGAAGTATATCATAACGAGAAAGGGAAAGAGGTGGAAGTAGCTTGAGACAGGTAGAAAAAAACCAGAGAGAAACACATAGCTAGGTCTTTTTTTTTTCCAAGCTATACATGTTAAGATCCTTTAACTTTTTGTGGTAAGTTTAATCCTGCAATCCATGCACTAGTTTAGTAGATCTTCTCTGAACTCTCTCCAAAGTATTTATATCCTTCTGGAGATACGGTCTCTAGTACTGTGCACAATACTCCAAGTGAGGTCTCACCAGTGCTATGTACAGTAGTATAAGCACTTCCCTCTTTCTACTGCTAATGCCTCTTCCTATACACCCATGAGCACTTCCCTCTTTTTACTGCTAATACCTCTCCCTATACACCCAAGCATTCTGCTAGCATTTCCGACTGCTCTATGATTGTCTGCCTACCTTTAAATCTTCTGAAATAATGGCCCCTAAATCCCTTTCCACAGATACTGAGTTTAGGACTGTATTACATATTCTATATTCTGCCCTTGTGTTTTTACGCCCCAGGCGCATCATCTTTCACTTATCCAAATCCACAATTTTAGTTCTGACTATTCCCCTAGTTTACCTAAATCCTTTTCCATTTGGTATATTCCTCCAGGAACAACAACCCTGTTACAAATTTTTGGGTCCCCAGCAAAAAGACCAATACCTTACCGTCGAGACCTTCTGCAACATTACTGATAAAGGTATTAAACAAAATGGGTCCCAGTACAGATCCCTAAGGTCCCCACTGGTAACAAGACCTTGCTCTGAATATATTCCTTTGACAACAACCCTCTAAATGAAAGATTAATAATATAATCTGCAATACAATCACTGGCACATACAGCAGGTGATACAACACAATAAAGTACCTAGTATTCTGATAATATTAAAGCAAATGTCACTATGTTTGCTTTCCAATCATATTGTGACATTTATATAGGTAGTAAAGAAACAATGTAAATGAAAATATGCACCGGTAACACATATTATAAATGCATAAACCTTTGAATGTGACAGAAGCGTGACATTTGTTTCAATGTACTTCATCTTTCTTCCAAGGAATTCTGCATATGTATCATTAATAAAGACAATAGCTGTTTAAAAATAGTTTTGCGCAGGCACTATCTGATCGTATTTGCTATGAGTTTATGTAGATCCATTATATTATGCAGAGGCTTGGGTGAACATTAGATTCCAATTCTGCATCTCTCAGCTTGAGGTAAACAAGTAAGCTTTGTCACGCCATAAAATATACTCTATCTTTATCCCAGTAGTGCACATTTGGCACTCTGCTTAATTCCTTAAACCTGCTGATGCAGAGATCTAAGAATAAAGAGTCATTCACCACAGAACTGCCTGGATGTATATTTTCCCACTAGCGACAGGAGAGCAGAGTTATATTAGGATGGCAGTTGGATTGCCGAATTCCCACATGGGTTATCATATACAATATAGGTCAAGATTTCCATAGATGACTTATGAAATGTAGATATACTGGGATAAGGAGTGGTTTGTGGGTTATCTGCATTATCATGATGATTAAGTGCAGCAAAGGAAATATCTAGAGCGAGACAAAACTCAAGATGGAGGACAAGTAATTGTGAGTATGCCCTAGAGAAATGGAAATATTATCTGGCATTTCAGCTCCTTTTTTTTTTACAGTTGTCTAAAAACTATAGATTGTAATCGGTCATTCTGTATTGATTGACAAATTTTCAAGGGAACAATAGTAAATTTAATGTTTATGTGTAATATCAGTAGTTGGAAACCATCAGCACACTGCCACTCCTGGCACGTACCATTGATGGGTCTTTGTCTCCATCCTGACCATTCTTTGAAAGTGACCTGGCATTTCCTGGTGGCTTTCTCATCATGCAAGATATAGAGTAAAATCCCTCAATATACCTGTACTGGCCTCATAATGTATAATTATATCATAGGTGCTGATAGAGACGTATGGAGTGGGAAAGGGTTAACATGCTTAAAATGCATGTAAGTGGCTATAGTATGTATTTCTACTTACCTTCTTATGATTGCTTTATATCTAGCCCATTCCGTATTTACTGAGCAGGAATCATAGAGAGCATGCCTTCTGCTCAGTTTGTAGTTCATATGGTACCCTTGGATAGGGTAACATGAAAATAAAGTGGAGAGCAAGGACTGTCATTTTGATAGGTGTCCCCACTCTTATACAGTAAAAGGTGATGTGCTATATCACCTGTTTGCTATATGATCCCGGAAGGTAGGTGGAATTGTAATTCAATGCTACTTCTTACCCTCCATGGGCATTGTTTACCTGGCCCAGGCAGTTTTGGACCAAATCCGAATCGGCGTTGAATCTGAACCTAAGTCAATGGCCCAATTCAAATAAAGAAAAAACTCCATAAATGAATCTTGGGATATTTGCTCATCTTTAGTAACTACATATTTGTTAAACTCCCATGAACTTTAGTGATGAAATCCTTGATATGTGTTTTTCTCTCTATATAGCTTTGGCATGAAGTCTGAGCACTCATGTTTCCCAATAGGAGGAACATTAATAAAAGCATTTATTTTCTGTGTTTAGTCATCATGCTATGTCAGGGCCATTAGAATTTAAGGACTTTGTACAAAGCATGTTCTTGCTGCTACAAATTGTATGACTAATAAAATATAAAAAGAAGAATAATTAGAATAATTATTATTTCTGCAAATAAAATTGTTTTCCCCTCTCTTCCGGTGACTAATGTGATCACAATGTTTTTTTTTTTTATATGATACTTCATTTTATGCATAAAAGATCAAAACTCTGGACGATTGATTGTTCTTAAATGTCAAACCTCTTACATTTTGGATCGGCCTAAGTCAAAAGCGCCAAAGCCCTTTTCTTTCAGTGCTTTAAAAGGCTAATACAATTTATGAGCAGATTTGATTCTAGTCTGTCTTCAAAGAAGGAGGAGATTCCGGCTCCCAAGCTGCATAAAATTCAAACTTTATTCCTTACATGTTAAAATCCAGTGCAAGAAAAATGTAAAAACATATAGAAAAAGCAAGACACAAACGCACCATGACTAAGACTTACTGTTAAGTTGAAACGCGTCGGTGTATTTGTGTCTTGCTTTTTCTATATGTTTTTAAATTTTTCGTGCACTGGATTTTAACATGTAAGGAATAAAGTTTGAATTTTATCCAGCTTGGGAGCCGGAATCTCCTCCTTCTACTGTGATTGCTGCACCTGGGGACTTGGCCCCTGTGTTTCCTCATTAGCTTCCGCTGGGGAGATGTGTTGTGTGATACCATCGGGAACTATCAGAACTACAAGTGGTGAGCTGATACAATATCCTTCTTATTGTGTCTTCAAAGAAACATCAGTTATTTCTTGGGTATTTGCAGGTGCTGAATGATCGAGAGCCACACTTAGATAAATGCCTGGAATATATTGTCCTGGTTTTATTCCTTGATGTAAGCATTAAGCCTCTCAATTACATGTTGATATACATAACTGCTCACCAGGCCCTGTAGTACATACAACTTCACCCTTATGTTCTAATGCTTTAAGGACAAAGAAGACATTGTAATTACTTCTAGCATTTGGGGAGAAAGTGATTAAAAATCCAATTGTGTGCACTTTAATCCAGGCAGCAGGAGGCGGCAGAACTATTTATCATCCGGCAGATGTAAATCAATGGACAAACCTCTGTTAACTTCATACTGGAGGAATTTGTTTGCATAGAGAATACATTAACCATGTACAATAATTCATTAGACCATACATAAACATGTTCAGAAGATTTCTGTGATAATGAAATATCATCTCTATATAGTACGACAGCACACTGTGTCCTTGTGTGTTAATATCTAAAATTGCATTTACAGTTATAAAATTGTTTTGCTGATCCAATACCCCCTTTAAGGGGTACTCCACCCCTAGACATCTTAACCCCTATCCAAACCATAGGGGATAAGATGTCTGATCTCGGGAGGCCCGCTGCTGGGGACCCCCGGGATCTTGGCTGCAGCACCCCGCTGTCATTACTGCACAGAACAAACTCGCTCTGTGCTTAATGATGGGCAATACAGGGGATGGAGCATAGTGATGTCACGGCTCTGCCCCTCATGACATCATGGTCCGCCCCCTTATTGCAAGTCTATGGGATGGGGTGTGACTGCCGCCACGCCCCCTCCCATAGACTTGCATCAAAGGGGCGGAGACCGTTACATCACAAGGGGGCAGAGCGGTGACATCACGATGCTCCGGCCTCTGTACTGCCCGTCATTATGCACAGATCGAGTTTGCTCTGTGCAGTAATGACAGAGGGGTGCTGCAGCCAAGACTCCGGGGGTCCCCAACAGCGGGACCCCCGCGATCAGATGTCTAGGGGTGGAGTACCCCTTTAAGCACTCAGCCAATTTTGGCCTTAAGGACTCAGACAATTATATTTTAACATTTTCGTTTTTTTCCTCATCACTTTCAAAAAATCCTAACTCTTATATTTTCATCCACAGACTAGTATGAGGGCTTGTTTTTTGCGTGATGATTTGTCCGTTGCAATGCCATCACTCACTTTACCATAAAATGTATGGCGCAACCAAAAGAATACTATTTGTGTGGGGAAATTAAAAGAAAGCCACCATTTTTATGCCGTGATCTGTACTTTTTATTGATACCATATTTGTATATATAAGACTTTTAATACAGTTTTTTATCAATTTGTTTTGGAATAAAATGTAATGAAAAAAAGGTGCAATTTATAATTTTTTTTTTACGTTCACGCCGTTCACCATATGGTATCATTAACATTACATTTTAATAGTTTGGATATTTACGCACGTGGCGATTACCAAATATGTTTATAATATGTTTTATATTTTTCAATTCTTCTTTTTTTTTTTTTTACACTTTTTGAGGGGTTAAATGTGGAAAATATTTTTTTTCGATTGCTATTACTGTTCAGTGCTATGCATAGAGCACAGCACTGATCAGTGTTATCTGTCATCTTCTGCTCTGGTCTGCTCGATCTCAGACCAGAGCAGAAGACTCATGAAAGGCAGCGGAGGCAGGCCTGCCATCTAGATGATCAGGTCTCCACGGTAGCACTGCGGGCGACCCAATCATCCATTTTAGTGACTGCAGCGCTGCAGATGCTGTGATCTGTATTGATCATGACATCTGAGAGGTTAATGGCGGACATCCGTGCGATTGCGGATGTTGGCCATTACCAGCGGGTGCCTGGCTGCTGTCAGCAGCCAGGACCTGCCGCGCATGACCCGAGCATTGCTCCGATGCTCGCAGTCATGTATAGGACGTAAATGTGCGTCCTTGTGCGTTAAGTACCACCACACCAGGACACCAGGATGTACATTTACGTCCTGCACTGGATACAGCAAACCTTCAACATACAATGGCAATTCATTCCAAATGAACCATTGTTACTTGAATCCATTGTATGTTGAGGGATTCGTGCAATAATAATATAGAAAGTTATACTCACGAGTCCCCACCACTCTGGACCATCACCGCTGCCCTGGATCGTCGCTCTCCATCGCCGTCATCACATCGCTGCACACACTGCTTCTTTTGGATGATGGGGTGGTGTGCACGGCGACCTGATGACAACAAAGGAGAGCAGCGGCTATGCAGCGGAGCATGAAGAGGAAGGTCCGGAATGTCGGGGACAGGTGAGTGACACTCACCAGAGCACATTAAACGGGGCACATTAAACGGCTATCTGGCGGCAGCTGAAGCAGTCTGCGCTGTCGCATAGCCATTTATGCGATGGCCCCGACATATAATGGCATTGTATGTTGATGCTGCCTTCAACATACAATGGCCTCTAAGAGACCATTGTATGTTGAAATCATCGTATGTCAGAGCCTTCATAGGCCGGGGGATCACTGTATTTGATAGCAATTATTCTGACATCATTCTGATTTTACACAGAACTGCATACTAGACTAAAAGTTTTACCAATCCAATAGCACCAGATGCTAAAGAAGTTTAATGCCCACTGGAGATACCATCAGTATTGTCCACAAAACCCCTTTAAAGGGATACTCCATTGCCCCAGTATTCTGAACATTTTGTTCCGAACGCTAAGAGTGGGCGTCGGGGGTCACAATGTCACAGCAATGCCCCTTTTGATGTCACGCCTTGCCCCCTCAATGCAAGTTTATGGGAGGGGGCGTGATGGCCGTCACTCCCCCTCCCAAAAACTTGCATTCAGGGGGCGTGGTGTGGCATCATGATGGGCGTGCTTCTCGGCCTTTTGGCTAAGATCAAGTGTAGTATCTGTTCTTATCAGTTTCATGCCGGTGATATCCAGCACAGCACATAAGACTCAGGACTTAAGTGAATGCATGGTGAGTGAGAGTGGGCTAAGTGCTTGCCTCGGACATGCCGTTTCCTGAGCAGTGGATGTCAGAATGAGTGAGCAGCACAGCAGAAGGATTTGTAAGCCAAATATAGAAGCTAGAAACATAGGAATCTGCAGGACCTAGCGAGTAACATATATAAGCATTACTTTGTTTGTGATATCACAGTTGCGCTTTAAACAATTGAAAGAATGTAAATATTAAAATGTGGCATGATTTTGTGATTGCATTTTATAATAAATCATTCTTGTTCTTCAACTCTTCTATCTCCTGATCACTCAGACGGTATCCGACAAAATGCAATGGATTTGTAACATCTTCAGCGGTTGCCGTGTGATAGTCTCCAGAGATGGATTTTAATCAACCCAGATAGTTATTTCGGAAACATATTGCTAAGCTGTAGTTCCCGGAGGTTAATTGGATCAAGATAGTTAAAGACAACCCGAACAGCAGGACATCCTAGCAGGTCCTCGTGTCGAAGCTGCAAAAAGAGTTAACACTAGTCTGTCTGGAGCCTAGATCTATATTGCAATTTTATTAAAGCCTTATCTGTGAGTTAGAGAGGCCAGGCCACTCATTCACGAATTCGCAGGAGCAATGATGAGCCATCCCCGATGCTGAAGCAATCCATAACCCCATTAACAAGATGCTTAATTTCTCATCTTGATGATCTTGTTTGCATTAGTTGGAATTAAAGCCTTGAATCCCCACCGGAAGGATTTCACTTTAATCAGTTGGGGAAAATTTCCATCACCTCATTTATATGAACAAAGGAAATTCCAAATCTGCATGTTAAAAATGGTCGTGAAAGGGAAACCAGGGGATGGAGGGAGCAAACAGGTTCGGAGAAAGCGCGCCATGTGACCGCTTTGATAGCGGATATCCCCAAATCTAAAGCACTTTCTGCTCCTATCTAATGAGTGACATTTGCATAAACTCTTTAAGATAACATGCCATAATCCTCCCAAAATAGCACAATAAAGACTTAATGCTAAAGATGAATTCCCCTCTGCATGTCTTTATGTGGCCACCAAGTGGTTGTGATGAGGTACATAGTTGATTGAGAGCTTTGTTAGCATGTTGCAATATTGTATTGAATGTATTTCATAAGAAATTGAAATTTTAAAGCATACCTGTCATTTCACAAAAAATAAAGCTTCTATATGTTACTCAGTGGGTCTTGCAGATTCTTTACATGTCTTTACATGCTTCTGTATTCAGCTCACAAATTCCTCATTTTTGCTGCTTACTCACTCTGACATCCACTGCTCAGAAAAGGGTGTGTCACAGGCAACCACTGAGCCCACCCTCACTCACCATCCCTTCACTTCCTCCCTGAATCTGCTGTGATAAGCTGCATCTCCATTAGTGTTGAGCGGCATAGGCCATATTTGAATTTGTGATATTTCGCGAATATATGGACGAATATTCGTCATATATTTGCTAAATTTGCATATTCGTAATATTCACGTTTTTTTCGCATATGCAAAAATTTGCATACGTGAAAATTTATGAACTTTATAGCAAGTATACCAGTGTTCCTTGATAGAAGCAGCAGAAGGGTGGGATCAATATTCGCAAATATTCACATATGCGAATATTCGCCTGGCGGTCTCACACAGTAGTATTAGAGCCTTCTTTAGACCACACAAGCTGGAAGCAGAGAGGGATGATCACTGTAATGTGTATTGTGATAAAAAAAAGTGAATATTCATAATTTCGAATATATAGTGCTATATTCGTGAATATTCGCGAGCAACACTAATCTCCATCTCTTCATCCAATCACTGTGTTCTAGAGTGTTCTAGTCCCACCCTCACTTCCTAGACTTTTCCCCAGCTTGTGCTTCAGTTGGGACAAAGATGATGCTGCAGGCATGATTATATTCTGGATAGTATGGGGACCCCTAGTGGTCTTTTTTTTTTATAAGTCATTATTTCTATAAAACAAAGATGAAATATAAAAGCAACAAAAAGGCGCTCCCTGTGGAGAATCACACGTGATGGATGGTAATTATACAGAGGGGGGCACAATGGCCACTTACCCGCTCCGGTTGTGTACCAGCATACACAACAATGGACAGCACTTAATGAATGACAAAATATTCATGGACCCATCTGCAGCCTTCCCATGAAGATTAAGGAGACCATGGAACTTCGGAGAGACCGGGAATTTTTGTGGCGCTGATCAGGGAGAAGTCAATCACGGTGCGTACATGTGTACGCAACGTGATTGACTTCTCCCCGATCAGCACCACGAAAATTCCCGGTCTCTCCGAAGTTCCATGGTCTCCATAAAACAAAGATGACATTTTTTATGAAGTATATTAATATTTTGCAAAGCTGCACAACATATAAAAAGTTTTTGAATATGACAGTGCCCATTTAAGTAAGTTCAAGCAGTGCATTTATTTATGTTTTGTTTTCTTTCAAGATGTTTTTTTTGTTTAGTTTTTACATCAGATGTTCTTGCACGTCCTTAAAATTCCTCTAGATCTATTTTAATAATGATTCTCATGCAGTCATTTTATTTCCATTTTACACATCCAATTTCTGAAATGGACACAATATGAGTGAGCAAAGTCCTCCCCTGCTCTCCGGCTCTCTTTAATAATTCAGCCTGTGATAGGATATAAAATTGAGTTTTAAGACCATAAGCGGCATTTCCAGTCACCTTATCTGTCATCTCCAGAATCAGCTAATTAATGTACAGTCCGCCGGCTGATAATGAATTACAAGCAGAACTGTAATTTGCTTGTTGCTGCCCTCAGTCAGGTTCTCAAGGGCGGAAAAATAATCTAAACAAAAGTGAACATTTTATTTTTTTTCCTCACCAGGTAAGATGATATAAAAGAAATGCATATAACACCATGACAGTACAACATGTTCTTCCAAACATGTATAATAGTGCGCCGCAGCAAGGCCGCCAATTAATCCTGATCATAAACAAAGGATGGATAAGGCTCCTGCTTCGTTCCCAATTCTCTTTCACTGCTGTCCTAGTTTATAAAATACATTGCAGGCACTAATTAAGACAAATTATGTCAAATCTTTAGAAAAAAGCTTTTTAAGAACATGAAGTGACATTTTATTGACAACGTATAGGGCGGTCTGTTTTACTCGGTGGTAATGCAGTTTGTGAAGAAAACAGGCAGGTGATGAACTGATATTTTCTATAGAAGTTTTCTAGCACCTGCGTAGAGCACAAAAGGCCAATAAAGTAATCTTGATTATAATATTAAGGCTGCTTTCACACTATACTTTGCTTTGTTAAAACATCTGCTAGAAACTTCCATTAGAAAAGCCTTAAAAATGTCCGTTAAACATCCGTTAAAAAAATCCTATTCAAGTCTATGGGATTTTTTGATTATCCGTTATGACCCGTTATAGCCCGTCATGAATAACAGACGTTATTTGTGACGGAAGAAAAAACAGCACATGCACTAATTTTTCTTCCTTCACAAGAAACGGGTAAATTAACGGCCGTTATTTTTAACATTGAAGTCTATGTTAAAGGGATGAGCCTTTATGTCATCCATTTGCACCTGGTTTATAATATCCGTTATTACTTCTTAGCATGCTCAGAAGAGGTGACATCAGCAGACTCCTGCAGTGCTGAGGGACTACTACTACTACCATCATGGAACAGACTTGGGGCCAATGAATTATTATAAACACACTGGGGCCAATGAATTATTATAAACACACTTAGGCCAATGAATTATTGGTGTGATCAATCCCTCAACCCATGTACTGCAACCCCCATCATGGAACAGAGTCTGTTCAATGATGGGGGTAGTAGTACAAACACTAATGGAGTCTCCCCAGCCACCGGGCAGACTCCCGAAGCTGGGGAACTACTACTCCCATCATGGAAACAAGTCTGTTCCATTATGGGAGTATTAGTAGTCCGGCTGTAGGAGTCTGTAGGCAGAGGTGTTAAAACGGCCACAAAATAACGGTACATGACGGATGTTATAACAGGTCTTAACGGATGAATATGCCCATTATTTTGAAGGACATTATTCAGCTGTTGGCACCCATTATTTCAGCCCTTATCATACATCCATTTTTTTATTATACAATACAGAAAATGGATGTTTAATAACGGATGAATGCTCATAGTGTGAAAGCAGCCTAACTCAGTTATCTTCAGATGAAAACTTGGTAGAGGGTATCCTAATGGAAACCTGTCACTATTTTAATGCTGCACAAACACAAGGGGCATGAAACAAAGACAGGCTAACTTATCACAATGACCTTTAAATCACCATGAATAGCTGCAGCATTTAAGAAGAATCATAGTTGTAACTTTGCCCAGGAATGGGGCTCTGAGTCACAGAGATGATCCACCAATTGAGAGATCTCTTCAGAATTTCATATTCAAAGAGTATCAGTCATTCGTAGCCGGTAGACCTCTATTTATGAGCTGGGGAAACTGTATAACTGTGCAGAACAGCAAGTACTATGAAATTGAGTCAATATAATTCTATTACAGGCAGTAAAAACAGCCATCAACTAAAGACAGCGTTATTAAGGAAGGTATTCCAAGCAAATACAGATATAGGACATCAATGATCACCACCCATTGGGAGTACCAAATGTCCCATTGCTAACCATGGAGGTCACTGTCAGCTGTGAAAAGAAAGGGAGGATGAGACCTGGCTACACATGTTTATTACTCTTTATATTTAAAGGCAATGGCCCAGATTTACTATGGCATACGTGTCCCACCAAGTCATCAAAGGCACTTTTTATATACTTTTGTAACAAAGGGCGCACTAACAAAAGGGCAACTAATAATTGGTCTAAATGTAGACTAGGCCGTCTTTAGATGCACCAGTCTTATTAACCAATCATTTATGTTAAATTTTCTACATCACTATTTATATTTAAAGATAGAGAACACATCTCAGAATTTACCTCATTATTATCATAGACAGTAATGCAATGAAAGATAACACTCATATATAGATAACACAAGATCCACCATTCACAATAGGTGAAGGTCACATCCCCCCTCCTCCCCTTTCGGTATAGTGACCTCTGTGCAGGTCACAGGTCATGCCTAAAATACTCTCCTATAATAGTCAATTAATATTCTCCAGACTACATGACCCTATGGTTCATGTGGCTACTATAAAGTATATCTCTAAATGCTGAGAACAGCAGCTCAGAAAAAATGTCCCCCACCATAATCATAAAATTAAATTAAACAATCTTCAATAAAAATAAAAAAAAATAGATTTGCTAATTGGGGGCTTTTACTCTTTCCATATCAATCCCTGGGACGGAAATAAAGACCTATTCTCCAACTTGGATGCAGCCACCACTAGAGGGTACAAACTGCATAAGAGTTTATGATATTTCACTCTCCAAACTCCTAAGCTCCCCCTGGTGGGAACTTCAGCCAGCCAAAATTTTGTTATTTTACTCTCTGTCTCTGCAGTAGATTTTACGCAGTAGATCAGAAAACAGTGGACCAACTACTATAACAATATTCAAGCAATAGAGAAGGAAAGAAACGGAGCAACTCACCACACCGACCCAGGTACAGTGGTCCCTCAACATACGATGGTAATTCGTTCCAAACAAGCCATCTTTTGTCGAATCCATCGTTATGTTGAGGGATTCGTGCAATGTAAAGTATAGGAAGCTGTACTCACCTGTCCCCGCCGCTAGAGATGGTGTCCCCGGGCCTCCGCTGGGCTCTCCGCTGTCTTCTCCGGTCCTCTGCTGTCTTCTCCGGTCCTCTGCTGTCTTCTCCGGTCCTCTGCTTTCTTCCGCAAGGCCTTACTGGGCCTGCATAGCGACGACATTATGCCGCTGTGTACGCCATTTCTATTGGATGACGTGCGCAGCAGCGTATTGACGTCATCGGAGAGGGCCGAGAAGACACCGGAAGACCAGTGCTGGACCCGGAGTGCACCCCGGAGCATCGTGGAGGGGTAAGTAATATTTACCGCACCACACGTGGAACATTAAGCTGCTATCCGGCAGCAGCTTAAGCATTTGGCGCTGCCGGATAGCACTTAATGCGATGGCCCCGACATAAAAAAGCATTGTATGTCGATGCTGACATCGACATGTGATGGCCTCTGAGAGGCCATCGTATGTCGATTTCATCATATGTCGGGGCCATCGTATGTCGGGGGGTCACTGTATTTTTTGCAAGTGGTACTTTATTCCAAAGCTTCAACCATGGAAGACAAGCAGGGGAGAGTGAATGTAGGACGCGGGGGTATTCTCTCACACCGACCGATATGATACCCATGCTCACATTCACTCTCCCCTGCTTGTCTTCCATGGTTGAAGCTTTGGAATAAAGTACCACTTGCAAAGAATACCTGGGTCGGTGTGGTGAATTGCTCCGTTTCTTTCCTTCTCTATTGCTTGAATATTGAATGGTCTTGCCTTATATGTAGAGCACCACTGAAGTCCCTCCAGCTGTTGCAAGGGAAGACACAGGAAAACCAAGTAGATTGCTGTATCCTTAGTGCTAGTTTAGGTGGTGCCGAGTCTCTCTCTATATGACTGTTTCTACTATAACAATATATTGTAACATTATCAGCATGTGATGCTAAACCTAAACATGACATACTGAAAACTCACATTACAACTGAAGTTACTAAACCTAAGTACCCAATAACCCAGTGTTTCCCAACCAATGTGCCTTCAGCTGTTGAAAAACGACAACCCCCTGGCTTTACCCGTAGAGCAAAGGGACTTGTAGTGTTGCAACAGCTTGAAGCAACTGATAGGGAAACACTGCAATAACCTTTCTAGTAAGTGGAAGAAATTTCCACTATACACAGCACATACTGTATATTCTGCAGATCGGATCTGCCAAATGATTTGTTCCTCTGCAGTAAGCTTTAGATTTGGGAAGAGAACCAATGTGGTTTACACAATTTATTGGCATTGCATGGCATCACATGGTTACAATTGAATATTTTACACATCCTAGAGGACAAGAATATAGCGTATGTACGGTGCCGGAATCTTCACCGATGATCATCTCAGTTGTTGGACCCTGACAGTAACACAACCCTTAGATTCATTTCTTTAGTGTAATTGTTCCCTAGACACCATTCAGAAGCTTCTCTGCATCCAGTATTTGCCTATAAAGTGAAAATCTCTTCTTTGATAACACTTTAGCTCTCAGGTAGTTTTCCCAGTAACATTTTCATGTGCCAAATAAATCTACAGATTTGATATTTTGGGAAAAACAGACAATACATTGAAAGATGCAAACAACAAAGTGACTTAGGTCCTTGCATGGTCTTCTCCTGTCCTGATAGTCTACTACAACATAATTAAAATAAAATACTCCCTAAACGTGAGAAGAAATTACCCTCTCCTCTCTTCTCCTAGCTTCATGATTGTTCAGATTAGCCCCCCTCTGTGTTTTATAATGGTATTCCAATTGGAGTCTATTTAAAGACACAGCAGGCTTTTTTTTCTGCAGAAAGACAGGAATTGCTGACATGAAATTGCAAAATATACCAAGTTCTGTCAAGACAAACAAACTTTAATTTACTTGTACCAACGCATTTCATAATGCCAAGGCAGAAGGAGCCATAAAAAGGTTTTGGTTTGGTAGAAATACATTTTAATAAGGCTGGAGACAGTCTAGGACATCTTTTTAAAGGGGTACGCCACTGGAAAAAAAAAAATTTTTAATTAACTGGTGGAAGAAAGGTAAAAAGATTTGTAAATTACTTCTATTAAAAAATCTTAATCCTTCCAGTACTTATCAGCTGCTGTATGATCTGCAGGAAGTTCTTTTCTTTTTGAATTTAGTTTCTGTCTGACCACAGTGCTCTCTGCTGCCACCTCTGTCTATGTCAGGAACTGTCTAGAGTAGGAGAAAATCCCCATAGAAAACCTATTCTGCTCTGGACAGTTCCTGACATGGCCAGAGGTGTCAGCAGAGAGCACCGTGGCCAGACAGAAAGGAAATTCAAAAATAAAATAACTTCCTGTGGATCATACAGCAGCTGACAAGTACTGGAAGGATTAAGATTTTTTAATAGAAGTAATTTACAAATCTGTTTACCTTTCTGGCACCGGTTGATTTATTTTAATTTTTTTCCAATGGAGTACCCCTTTAAAGACAAAGCCTCCTAGCCTTTGGCTATATCAGCAGTGTAAAGAAATATTTTACAGAATAGGGATATACAGTAGTTGCTGTTTTCATGGATCAAGGAAGCCCTGGGTTTGAATAAACCAGGTCCATATCTGCATAGAGTTTGTATATCCTTCCTATGTTAGCATTGGTTTACCTTTAGGATTAACAGGGTATTCTGCAATTTTTTTTTTTATTTGACTGTGCTATGGGGCTGTAAAGTTTATGCAGTTCATGATATAGTGTATTTACCTGTGTTTGATGGTGGTCTCACAGTTCTTGATGTGATCATTACCCCAATGGTTATTTTTAGCAGCTTACAAAATGAGTGTTTTCTCAGGTTTCCCAGGTTGCAGTGCGGCCCGAGACATGAGATCACTAGTCAGTTGTTAAAAGAGATGTCTGCTTCAATGGGTGGAGCAATCACTGGGTGGGAGAGAAATAATTCTACACAGGGCTGCAGGGAATTGAAGTTAAATGCACAGGACGCATAGCTCAGCTGTACTGCATAGGGTGGGGAGTTTGATGTGTGGGGGAGAGAAAAGTGAACTCACACTTCCAAATAAGGGATCCTGTTTTTTTTTTTTTTTTTTTTTTTTTATAGGAGGGAACAGGAAATAGCCATTTCACAAAAAGAAAGCATCTGTGTAATGGGAGACTCACAAAATAGCCATTTAACCCTGAGACAATCTCAGATCATTCATAAGAATGTCCATTACATTTTGGCAGGTAAGTGGCAGGCTTATAGGGGGAGATTTATCAAAACTTGTCCAGAGGAAAAGTTGCTGAGTTGCCCATAGCAACCAGATTGTTTCTTTCATTTTTGAAAAGGCCTCTTAAGACTGAAAGAAGCGATCTGATTGGTTGCTATGGGCAACTCAGCAACTTTTCCTCTGGACAGGTTTTGTTAAATCTCCCACTATAAGCATGTGAGCATAATGTTGTTTTTTTTAATCAGAAACATCTGTTGCTTACTAAAAAATCCAATAGCATATTGTCAGATTTTTGACATATAGCTAAAAGGGATACTCTGGTGAAGAACAATTTTTTTTTAAATCAACTGGTGTCTGTTTTTTTAAACAGATTTGTAAACGACTTCTATTTACAAATATTAACCCTGTCAGTACATACCAGCTGCTGTATGCTCCACAGGAAGTTCTTTTCTTTTTGAATTTATTTTCTGTCTGACCACAGTGCTCTCTGCTGACACATCTGTCCATTTCAGGAATAGTCCAGAGTAGGAGCAAATCCCCATAGCAAACCTCTCCTGCTCTTGACAGTTCCTGACATGGACAGAGGTGTCAACAGAGAGCACTGTGGTAAGACAGAAAATAAATTCAAAAAGAAAGGTGACTTCCTGTGGAACATACAGCAGCTGATAAGTACTGGAATTTTAAATAGAAGTAATTTACAAATCTGTTTAACTTTCCGGCACCAGTTGATTAAAAAAAAGATAAATCGTTTTTCACCGGAGTACCCCTTTAACTCTGAATGTCATTGATTTTATCCTGGTTTTGAATGCATTTTATCCACATATATTGGGGCTAATCTGAATCCTGCAAACCTGACATGGTTTACATGTGGGATTCATGCAAAAACATGCCAATAAGTCACATGTTGTTTTATTTCCGCACTGAATTTTCAAATATGTGTTTAAGAAAATCTGTACCATATAAACTACAGCAAGGGGTCCCATTCAAGATAATGTGAGGCTGGGTTGAAATATGCATGGATTATGCTCAGAAATCTGTATGAAATTCTGTTGTGTGAACATTGTCCAACTCACTAAAGATAGACCAGCATGAGTATGTGATGGGCCATACTTTACATGAAAAAATAGGAAAAAACTAAAAGATTAGTATACTTGCTCTAAAAAGAAATAGGAAAAAAGGGCAACAGGGATACAACACTGCAGTACGTGCTTCTGCTACATAATAATAATAATCATAATAATAAATAATTATAATCAACAAAACTATATCAAAGGGAGGGATGTAATAGGTACTGTACTATTTCTATGGAAGTATTGTAATATTTTTTTCTATCTCTTCATTTGTTTGTCTTATAAATATGTTAATAGAATTGTCTAAATCATTTAAGCAGTTTAAAAAATAAAAGCAAATTGTACCCAACTTGTTTAAATTAAATAATTAGATAGAATAAATACATTGTGTGTGTGTAAATATATATATATATATATATATATATATATATATGTATATATATATATATATATATATATATATATATATATATATATAAAATCTCAGATGTACCCCAAGTATTAAATATTGACTTTTAACATCTGCATTTATAGCAGTTCTATGATTTGCAGTCATGAAAAATACATCATAAGGGATGTTTCATTACAGACTACACCCCTAATTCAATTTGGATTTCTTTATGGTATCTGTGTGGGAGAGATTTTTCAATTATATTTTTTGGAAATCTTTGAATGAACACGATGAGTCCTTGTGTGTGGGCATTTATGATTCATTCTGCTTGATGCATGTACAATCTTCATCTTAGAAGTTTGTGCAGAAATTTGGAATGTTCCAAGCTTTCAAACTTTTCATCCATCCACCCACAAATCACCTTCAGGCAGGAATAAAAAAATACCGTAAATAAAAAAGACCCATCCTATCCAGACACACACATTGGTGGAATACTAATTGGTTTGGATTCCTTTCATATTGTTGTTTCATATTGTATTTCACAGAAAGCATTTTTCTAGGTCAATGTAAAAACAAAATGGTTTCCAATAGCCAATATACTTATCTCTCTTCTGGGAACACAGCCATTTGTTTTTAGAAAGAGTTTTATTCCAAATTTTACTGTTTCTTCTTTTAATTACAATCACAGCAGGCTACCGCTGAATATAAATTTCTACATTACCACCTTCCTTCCAACCATGTTCATACACAATAGTCAACAAACTCAACATGATAAAATGATAAAACCGTTTTCCTTGATTGAACTACAAGATGTATATTTTTTTTGTATGGAGAGCTGACTTATTTTTTTCCATTTTACGCACATCCCTTTAGTATTTCATCTGAATAAACTAGAAATGAGCAAGATGTGCATAGTAAAGGATTGTGCACATTATCAGCTACTTTATGCTATTTGTTTCCCCTTAGAAATGTTATTTGTTTACTGCTGAGTTTTCTTTCTTTTTTATCATTGTTTTTCTATTAAAAGACAATACAGACTGTAAGTTCTCACAAGCAGGGCCCTCACTTTGTGTGTATTACATTAGTGTATAATATTGTAATGTCTGCTATTTGTCCTTATTTGTACCCTCAGAATTGTAAAGTAATGCTAAGGGCTCGTCTACATATGTCTGGTGTCAGTCATCTTTTTACTCCATTTCTATCTAAAAAATCAGAAGGGAAACTGATGCTAGAACTGACCCCATTCATTTGAATGGGACAGTTAACAATCATCCAGTGTTTCAATTTGGACGTCGGATGGTTGTACTTCAGTAACAATGTATGCTGGATGCCATAGAACTGATGACAACTGATGCCCGTTGTCATCAGTTGTAGCATTAGTTACATCGAGATTTAGGATGTCAATCATCCTGCTGTGTGAGCCAGGAGCGTGTCACAGAGCCTCAGTGCACAGAGCCCTGCTTGTCCTCAGTGTACAGAGCCATGCTTGTCCTCAGTACACAGAGCCCTGCTTGTCCTCAGTTTACAGAGTCCTGCTTGTCCTGAGTGCACAGAGCCCTGCTTGTCCTCAGTGTACAGAGCCATGCTTGTCCTCAGTACACAGAGCCCTGCTTGTCCTCAGTTTACAGAGTCCTGCCTGTCCTCAGTACACAGAGCCCTGCTTGTCCTCAGTGTACAGAGCCCTGCCTGTCCTCAGTACACAGAGCCCTGCTTTTCCTCACTGCACAGATCCCTGCTTATCCTCAGTGCACAGAGCCCCGCTTGTCCTCAGAGCACAGAACCCTCCTTGTCCTTAGTGAACAGAGCCCTGCTTGTCCTCAGTGTAGAGAGCCCTGCTTGTCCTCAGTTTACAAGTTTACAGAGCCCTGCTTGTCCTCAGTGTACAGAGCCCTGCTTGTCCTCACTGCACCGATCCCTGCTTGTCCTCAGTGCACCGGTCCCTGCTTGTTCTCAGTGCACAGAGCCCTTCTTGTCCTCAGTGTACAGAGCCCTGCTTGTCCTCAGTGTACAGAGCCCTGCTTGTCCTCACTGCACCGATCCCTGCTTGTCCTCAGTGCACCGGTCCCTGATTGTTCTCAGTGCACAGAGCCCTTCCTGTCCTCAGTGTACAGAGCCCTGCTTGTCCTCAGTGTATAGAGCTCTGCTTGTCCTCACATCACAGAGCCCTGCTTGTCCTTGGTACACAGAGCCCTGCTTGTCCTCAGTGCAAAGAGCCCTGCTTGCCCTCAGTGCACACAGCCCTGCTTGTCCTCAGTGTACAGAGCCCTGCTTGTTCTTGGTGCATAGAGACCTGCTTGTCCGCCCACACCTCCTGGATTTTGTCTCTGCACAGAAACACACAGGCATTAGCTGCAGGAACAAGCCAGGGTTTCTTCACCAAAAATATACACAAAGTTATTATCTACAGTATATAAAAAGTTTTTGATTTTACGAGTAGAAGCATTGACATAAGTGTTTGATACTGTCCCTCATAGATGTCTGATAGGTAAGTTTAAGGTCTTTGGGCTTGGAAACTTTAGTTTATAACTGGATTGAAAACTGCTTTAAGGATCGTACCCAGAGAGTGGTGATCAATGATTCGTACTCTGATTGGTCCCCGGTTATTAGTGGTGTACTACAAGGTTCAGTACTGGGCCCGCTCTTGTTTAATTTATTTATAGAGGATGGCATTAACAGCCCTGTTTCTATCTTTGCAGAGGACACAAAGTTTTGTAGCACGGTACAGTCTATAGAGGATGTGCATAAGTTACAAGATGACTTGGATAGACTAAGTGTCTGGGCATCCACTCGGCATATGTGGAGGTTCAATGTGGATAAATGTAAAGATATACATCTGGGTACTAAAAATCTGCATGAAACGTATGTCTTAGGGGGTTAAACTGGGGGAGTCACTGGTAGAGAAGGATCTGGGTGTACTTGTAGATCACAGACTTCAGAATAGCATGCAATGTCAGGCTGCTGCTTCCAAGGTCAGCAGAATATTGCTGTGTAAAAAAGGAGGCATGGACTCGAGGGACAGGGACATAATACTACCCCTTTATAAAGCATTGGTATGACCTCACCTGGAATAGGCTGTTCAGTTCTGGTCACTAGTGATGAGTGGCAGGGGCCATATTCGAATTTGCGGTATACCGCAAACATATATTGATGATTATTCATCCTATGTTTGTGAAATTGGCATATTTGCTATGTTCATTCACTTGTAAAAAAACAAACAAACAAAAAAACGGAATATTTGTAATTACGAATATATAGCACAATCTTCTAAATGTTTGTGAAATCGCAAAGTGCCGATATTCGAGATAAAAATTCACATTACGAATATTCGTGCTCAACACTATTGGTCACCAGTCCATAAAAGGGACACTGGCCCTGATTTACTATTGTAAACACAATGGGGGAGATTTATCAAAACCTGTCCAGAGGAAAAATTGCTGAGTTGCCCATAGCAACCAATCAGATTCCTTCTTTCATTTTTCACAGGCCTTTTCAAAAATGAAAGAAGGGATCTGATTGGTTGCTATGGGCAACTCAGCAAGTTTACCTCTAGACAAGTTTTGATAAATCTCCCCCAATATATTTTGTCGGGTTGTGAGCCAGAAATTCTGCCTGTGCCAGAATCTGCATCAGAATTTTGTCTCATTGCAACAGAATTCTGTCTGCGCCAGAAATGAAAAACCCAACCAACTCTCCATTTTACTAAGAAAACCAGAAAAGGGGCGTGGCTTTTGCTAAAAGGGAGTGTGGTCACAGAAAAGGGGCGTGTTCCCAACATATTTACTAAGGTTTCCACAGAAAATGTGGTGGATTTTAGCTGAGGAAAACCTGACAGATCAGAGCATGTGTAAAAAAAGCAAAATGTAGGGAAAAGTGAAAAATGCAGGGAAACCTTAGGAAATATTGTGAAAAAAAATTGTAGGGAATTAAAATCTACAAAGAAACCTACACTCCACTCTTAGTAATACAGGGCCACTGTGGAGCTGGAAAGGGTGCATAAACATGCAACTAAACTAATATGGGACATGGAACATCTTAGCTATAAGGAAATATTAAAAGAGTTACAATTGTTTAGTCTTGAGAAGAGATGTTTAAGGGGGATATGATCAAAGTATATAAGTATATATATGGCCCATACAAAAAATATGGAGAAAAACTGTTCCAGGTTAAACCCCCTCAAAGGACGAGGGGGCATTCCCTCCATCTGCAAAAGAAAAAGGTTTAGTTGCAAGGGGAGACACACCTTCGTCTCCATAAGAACTGTGAATTTATGGAACAGTCTACCTCAGGAACTGGTCACAGCAGGATTGATAGCTTTAAAACAGGGTTAGATAGATTCCTGGAACAAAATAACATTAAAGGAAAACTGTCACTAACCCCCCCCCCCCCCCCGCATTAACCAGAGGTACTGGGCGGTAGTGCAGGGGACGCTGACCAATATCATGCCTACCGTAATCGGATCCGTCAAACCGTTTGTTCGTTATCTTAATTTTTCTATATATGCAAATATCCTCTAACTGGCATGGGCGGGGCTACTGCCTTCATCTGGCACTGTGACGTCAGGCACTGTGAAGTCATGCTGGTGACTATGTGCGCCATTACAAATTTAGGTTCGACATTACTAGCAATGCTGTTTGACCTGGGAGCCAAGTAATGACCATATGGTTTTTAGCGTGGTGTCATCTGCCAGTGATATGGATCTGACACTGGGGCCAAGTTTCTATAATGATATCACTTCCCGAATGTCATTGGTGAACAGCTGGAAAGCCTCATGCAAGGACATATCACGATGTGTTACTAGGTTATAGCATTTTTTTTATATACTCTAGCTAATGTATAATATAAATATTCAGTGGGTTGGAAAGAAAATACAAAATAACATAAACTCAAAACATTTTTGAAATTGTGAAGGTTTGGGACAAATTATCCTTCAATCTTTAGGGCATGGCAACGTCTTATGCACAACGATATCTGTTGTTCTCAAATATTTAACAATAACTAAGATAATCTTTGAAATAATAAATAAATAAATAAATTGAGTGTCAACAACTAAATATCTTATAGAAAACTCCATATTGTGCAGCATCCAGGGGTTGGTTTGTTGTTAATGTTTCCAGCTATAACAATATATTGTCTCAACAGTTGGCAAGTTTAATATTCTTTTTCAAAATTTGTCAGCACAGAATGTGCACATCAAAGGGAAAGTGGAAGAAAGCAACGTTCTGCAGCTCTTTCAAGCAGCCGGTAAACAAGTATATGCAAGACATCAGCAGACAACAAAAGATAGCTTTGTTACGGGGGAATTCTATGGATGTGCATATTTACTATCTCTACCTTCATAATAGTAAATAATCACCAGATTAAAGGACATAGTTAAAGAGTACCTGTCATGATCTTGTTAAATTTTATAATCCTCCCAGTTCACTGTCCCAATCATGTGTCTCGAGCCTTTATTTTTTATTATTTTTGATATTGCTCTGTATTTTCAGCTCAGTCAGATTTACAGACTGGGAAGGGGCGTTACCCAGCAGGCATGACATCATCTGAAGCCATACAGGGGAGAACTTCCTCCCTCACTCTGCTACACACAGCCTAGAGCAGTTCAGTGTGTGAGATGAGCCATGATTGGTTAAGGCTGCACCCCCCCCCCCCTCAGCATTCCAGACTGCATGTCCTGATTTTGGACTGCCAGGCCAGCAGGAGCAGAAAGCTCTTGCTATGCAACTGACTATAAGTAGAGGGCATGATATTTCTATTTTTGGATTTGCAACCTTTATGAGTGTAATGAGTGCATATTCCCTGTATGTGAATCTAATTCTCTATTCTTCTGCTTATAGTACAACAGGCGGTCATGAAATAGTTAATGTCATGGATAGTCATGTCCTAGAAATTTGCTTTCATCCTTACTGTTCTTCTTTATTATTAGGTGGATCCCTCTAAGCCATTGACTGATCTCATAATAGAAGCTTTTGGGATAGTGGTCTCCAAATTGTGGCCCTCCAGCTGTTGCAAAACTACAACTCCCAGCATGCACGGACAGCCAAAGGCTGTCCGTGCTTGCCGGGAGTTGTAGTTTTGCAACAGCAGGACGTCCACAGTTTAGAGACCACTAATAAATCAGAGTATCCGTAGTATTGACTTATTTTTTCCTTCTTGTTTAACAAAAATAGCATGTTAATGTATTAGTACAAAAGCCTGACTGGTGGGATCCGCCAGGACACCCTGGATTTTGAAGTCAGAATCAGGACCCTTTTACGTGGACTGATGGGCTTGGAGATTGGCGGTCAATTACTGCACGTTCACAATGCTTGAATAAGCTTGTACCCCTTCATGCCATCATTGTCACATTCTGCACATTTTTTACTTACACAGGACATTGTGCGGCCGGGTTCCCAAGACATTCTGCACATTTGACTAATCCGGTAGGTGCTATAGACGGAACTGTGTTTCCTTGCGGAATCCGCAGAAAAAATAGACATGTGTATTCTTTCTGGGGACGCCGGAATCGGAATTTCCACGGCAGTGCACTGTGCACATTGCAGCAGAATCCCATTAAAATCAATGGGCTTTGCTGCAGTGGAATGTCTGTGCACAATTCTTGTGCGGAATTCCCCACGGAAATTCCGCCATTTGGCCATAGCCTAACAATGATTTTATTGGCTTCGCAAACCATCCACTCAGCTGACAAGAAAATGCTCTCACATAGAAAGATTCTTGTAAAGCTTCATTCAGCCATACATCAGCGTGTAAAAAGCCCTTTACTCTACAATACTAAGGTTAAAAAATAAATAAATTGGGAGATCAGGGATTGGTGAAAAACTTTTTTTTTTTTTTTTTTAAACAACTGGTGCCAGAAAGTTAAACAGATTTGTAAATTACTTCTATTTAAAAATCATAATTATTCCAGTACTTATCAGCTGTTGTATGTTGTTCACAGGAAGTTCTTTTCTTTTTAAATTTATTTTCTGTCTGACCACAGTGCTCTCAGCTGACAAATCTGTCTGTCTCAGGAACTGTCAAGAGCAGGAACAATTCCCCATAGCAAACCTATCCTGCTCTGGACAGTTCCCGAGACAGACAGAAAAGAAAAAAAACTTCATGTGAAGCATACAGCAGCTGATAAGTACTTAAAGGATTAAGATTTTTAAACAGAAGTAATTAACAAATCTGTTTAACTTTTTGGCACCAGTTGATTTAAAAAAGAAAAAAAAATTTTTTTTTTACCGGAGTACCCCTTTAAAGTTTCCAGGCTCCAATGTAAAATATCTAAGGTCCTCAAAAGCTCCA
Source organism: Hyla sarda (assembly GCF_029499605.1). Taxonomy (NCBI): domain Eukaryota; kingdom Metazoa; phylum Chordata; class Amphibia; order Anura; family Hylidae; genus Hyla; species Hyla sarda. Next base: position 116,028,067 of record NC_079192.1, read on the forward strand.
AGGTTTGGTAGAGACCACAAGTTCTGGACCCCCTATATTTAGCTTCTGGGGAGAACGCAAGAAACATAAAATAGATTCAAAAAGCAAGACTCTATCTGCTAGGGCTAACAATCTAAATATGATCACATGACCATTTTCGGCTTCATAACGTCTCAGAAACAACACAGCAACGCAGACACTTTTACAGACTTAAAATAGGTAGGCAAGGATGTGAATGTTTAGCCAAGTTTCATACACTAAATCTCTTCAGTAAATCTTATTTATATGACTCCCAGGAAAACTGATCTCAGGGCTCTGTGGATGTGTTTTCCCATCTAGACAAGACATGCCAGGAAGTGCCAAGTAAAAACTGAGCCAAAAAGAAGGCCCTTGTTTTCATTAAGTAAACAAAGTCTAGTGCAAAACAGTTTGGAGAGACTTCAGATATGTCCACATGGCACAACAAAATACAGATATATACAGTATTAAAGGGGTACTCCAGTGGAAAACTTGATTTTTTTAATCAACTGGTGGCAGAAAGTTAAACAGATTTGTAAATTACTTCTATTAAAAAATCTTAATCCTTCCAGTACTTATTAGCTGCTGAATACTACAGATGAAATTCTTTTCTTTTTGGAACATAGTGCTCTCTGCTGAATGACGAGCACAGTGCTCTCTGTTGAGATCTCTGTCCATTTTGGGAACTGACCAGAGCAGCATATGTTTGCTATGGGGATTTTCTCCTACTCTGGACAGTTCTTCAAATGGACAGAGATGTCAGCAGAGAGCACTGTGGTCATGATGTCAGCAGAGAGCTCTGTGTTAAAAAAAGAAAATAATTTCCTCTGTATTCAACAGCTTACAAGTACTGGAAGGATTACAATTTTTTAATAGAAATAATTTACAAATCTGTTTAACTTTCTGGCACCACTTGATTTAAAAAAAAAAAAAAGTACCCCTTTAAGATACAGTAACTACACATTCTCCTAAAGTAATATATCAACCAAAACTCTTGATAAGATTTCTCTCTAAAAATGTTTTATAATAAAACTAAACTATGAGTGAAACAAAGCATACTTACACAATACAACTGTGTAAGTATTTTCCTGTTGCACCTGGTGTTCGTTTATAGCTTTGGGTGCAACGTCGGAGGCTCGTGACATCACGGCACACAACCCTCAATGCAAGTCAATGGGAGGGGGCATGATGGACATCACACACCCTCCCATACATGTGCATTGAGGGGGCATGGCCATGACGTCACGAGTGGTGTGTGGTCATGACGTCACTAGCCTCAACCCTGCATCGCCAGTCATCCTGCGCCGGATGTCTGGGTTGCTGCAGCCGAGATCCTTTGGATAGGGGCTAAGATGTCAAGGGGCGAAGTACCTCTTTAAGCAAAAACAAAATCTCCTAAAGGCTAAGTTTCTAGTTGTTTTTTTGTTTTTTTGGGGGTAAAAATGCCAAGAAAAACGCCGATTCTGCCGCATGGCGTTTTTTTGGCCAAAAAACGCTGTAGCCAGATGTTAGCTGTGAATCAATGAGAAATCGAAAAATTCTTATTTCACTTGGCGTTTTTCACTCTTTTTTGGCGTTTTTCAGCTCCATGGCGGTTTTCTAAAATTGCAGCATGTTGAGCCACTGGCGATTTTTTTGTCAAAATTGTGGCGTTTTTCTCCTATAGAGGTCTATGGGAGTGAAAAAATGCCAAGAAAAACGATTTGTGGGGTTTAACTTTGGCGTTTTTGCAGCAGTTTTTATTCTTTTTTGGACTTTAGCGATCCAAAAAAAGTGATGGAGATACCTTTTGTAATAAAATTTCGTAGGGTACCATAAAAAAATAAAAAATAAAAAAGATACACCAGTGAAGGAAAAAATAGTATCTAACAAAATTTATCTTTTTTATAACAACATTTTTATTAATTTTTAAAACAGGAATCAATTTATGTGTGCAGGCGGGGACCTAAAAATGTAGCCGACAATAATAAAAATGTAGTGTGTGTGTTTTTCACTTTTTTCTTTATTTTTTACATTTTTTAGGTGGTACTACTACTCCCAGCATGGAACACACTGTTCCATGATGGGAGTAGTAGTACCTGTACTAATTGACAGATTGCCAGTTGCGATCCTCCTGTATAATGTATAGATGCAGACGGACACTCTTCTATGGTCCTCTGCACTGCCGTGTATATACACCTATTCATATTTCCTGCATAGAGCTGTGATTGGCCAGATGGTTCCAGCCAATCATAGCTCTCTGTGGGAAATAGGAATATGTATATATACGTCAGTGCAGGGGACCATAGAAGAGCATCCGGCTGCATATATACATTATACAGGAGGATCACAGCGGGTGTCAGGAGTGATATCCACTGTGATCTTTCCTTAACTGCTAGTACTACTACTCCGTACATGGAGCACACTCTGCTCAATGTTGAGAGCTTTAGTACCTGCATTAATAGACAGATCGCAGCGGGTGTCAGAAGTTACACTCCCTGCGATCTGTCTATTAATGCAGATACTACAGATCCCAGCATGGAGCAGAGTGTGCTCCATGTTGGGAGTAGTAGTACCTGCAGGTAAGTACAGATCACAGCGGTTATCACTACTGACACCCGATGTGATCGTCCTATCTATTGCAGAGATGCAGAGCGGCTTTCTCCTGCGCTCGCATCTCTGCTCTGTCCCCCGGCCAGTGGCATGAATAGAACATCACTCATTCATATTTCCCTCAGAGCTGTTATTGGCTGCCACCATCGGCCAATCCCCACTCTGGGCAGAAAATATGAATGCGTGATGTTCTATGCACTGGCCGGAGTACAGAGCAGAGATGCGAGCACTGTATAGAGCCGCTCCACTTCTATATTATGGACGATCGCATTGGGTGTCAGGACTGACACCCGGGGCGATATGTCTATTAGTACAGGTACTACTACTCCCAGCATGGAACAGTCTGTTACATGCTGGGAGAAGTAGTACTACCTAAAAAAAAAAAAAAGATTTGAGAAAAAAGTGAAGCACGCACTTAAAAAAATTATTTAAATTTAGTTTTAAAAAAATATAAATTTTGTTAAATATATATTTTTTCCATCACTGCTGCATCCTTTTTTTTTTTTTTTTTTTGGGTACCAAAAAAAACTGCTAAGGTGCAATTTCCACACAAATTAAAATATGCCAGAAAAACCGGCAGAAAAAACGCCAGACACAGGAAATGGCACTGAACTTAGCAAACAGTGGCCAAGGCTTTTAAAGGCATGTAAGTAGTTTTTGCTCCTTGGTAAAGGAAGAGATGAGAAGTTTTGAAGAAATACTACTTTTATAGTCATAAAAAGCATGATGGGACCTAAAAATAATACAATTCTGTAGGTGGTTCTTCTAACTGGTTGTTGGAGTCTATCAAAGGAATCCCATATACAAGAGGGGTATACAAGTACCATGCTGAATAGTTCCATTTAAAAGGGTTATCGTTAAAGAATACTATGACATGGTCACATGCCTACTTGATACTGATAGAGTAGTAGTCTTGGAGGATCCAGATAAACTCACAAAAACTTTCTTTAGAAATTTGTGCCCTTTCATAGAACACCAAATAATGTCCAAAGGTTGCCAGCACCTCATAAGAAAAGTTTGAGTTAACTGAATTGGACTATTTGGGGGCCCATCAGGGCATATTAAAGGGTTTACCTGTCTAGGGCGATATGTGACATTATATCAAGATAACATAGCACATGACTTATTTCTGTGTATATTTTTCTTTTTCAACACTTTTGACTATTAATGCTACACATGGCTATTCATCCAAGTGTGTACTAATATTTGTTTTTTGCTTTCTTTTCTCTTTATGAGGTGGCTGTTCCTGTGTGGCTGCTCATGGCCATGCTCATGATTGTATGCTATAAGATTGTGGCCTGTTTCTACTTGTTTATATGTTCTTCTTGTTCAAATGTTACTTTATTTTCTACATAATGACAACCTCTTTACATACTCCATACCAAGGAGGGACATTTGAAACCATTACCAATGTTATTGGGGGAGTTGAATTCTTCCCTTGGACTTGGTCTCTTGGACAGTGGAATAAATGGGGCACCACTTATCTAAAAATGCTGACATGTTTGCTTTTACTGTATAGCCTCTGTATTGCCCTATTTATTGTGTTGTGTGAATAAAATTATATTAAAAAGGGGTTATTCAAGAAAAAAAAATCATAACTCCTTTCTTACAGAAAAAGAGCCAGTTTTGTCGGGTTTTGTCGGGTTGTAATACCCCTTACAACCTGAGTAGAGGTGTTGCACTGTTTTTAGTAGAAGACTGCTGTTTTTTTTAATCCTCAATAATTTCCCTAAAGGAGTACTTCAGCGAAATTCAACTTATCCCCTGATAAAATCTGATCGTGGGGGGTCTGACTGATGAGACCCCTGCGATCTCTCGTATGGGGACCTGGCACTGCCGTGGCCCTGCACCTGGCACTGCCCATGTCATTGACCTCACTGAGATTGACAGACACGCTCCCTTCATTCAGCTCTAAGTAAGAAGCGTGGATGCACAAACACAACCTCCCCGCCTCTCCCATAGAGATACATGGAGGGAGTAAGTCAGCCAGCGTTCGGACCCCCCCCCCCCCCTTGATCCGACACTTATCTCCTATCTTGCGGATAAAGGATAAGTTGTCTATGACCGCAGATCTCCTTTAATATTCATCACAGTAAAATTTTCCAGGATTAGAAAAAACATAACTGCTAATGTTTCCATTAAAAGTGTTTAAAAGAGTTATCCAAGAGTAGAGAAACATACCATTTCTTTCTTTCCTTTTTTTTTTTTCAGAAGCAGCACCACAGCACCACTTTTGTCCATAGGTTGTGTGCGGTATTACAACTTGGCTTTATTAATTTTAATATAACTGATCTTCAATACTACACACAAACTAAGGACAGGAGTGGCACTGTTTCTAAAATAAATAAATATATATATATATATATATATATATATATATATATATATGCCAAGGTTATTCTAATCTTGGGTAGCTCTTTTAAACACTTCAACATGGAAACATAAGCATTTGTCCCAACACGCATGTTAGTAATTTCCCAATTTACCTAATTTTGTTTTAGAATTTCTTTCATTTTTCTATCCCTTTGTTTATTTTCCAGTAACATTTAATAATCAAAACTTTATACATTTTCACTTTTGTAAGGTTATGTCTCCACTAAGTTATAGATCAAAGTCTCCAAGAATGGAATATGAAATATTTAGAGAACATTACGTTTCCGTCTCAATTTTTTCCCCGCTGTACCTTGCTGACAGAAGGATGCATACGTATTGTACTATCAAGACACAGTAACCGCCGAATATAAATGCAAGCCGCCTTTCAGGAGAAAGTTGGCACAGCAGGTGGAGAATGCTCGGGATTGACAAGAAGTTTGAGAAAAAGAGATTTTTCATATAAGTGGTTAAAGAAGAACTTAGAAGACTCAGCTGGATGCCTATGTGAAGACTCCAGGAATCAAGCCTGCCCAATTGGTCTGACACTTTACCCTAGTAATGAATGGAATGAAGAAGTGGTATAAATTCGAGGTAAAATCAAAGTCAGAAGGTGCACTGACTACAATGTCAACATTATTTGAAGTGCTGAGCTCAAAACTCAGTAATTCTAGAGAGGGTTTTAACTGGCACCGAAAACACAATGAACAGCTGCAACTTAGTATATACCTTTCAACTTGCCAGGTATCTATATTGTTTTGGTAATTTCTATTAGTATTTCCTGCTGATGTGAGCTGACATTTTGTTTCTTACTCTCTTTAGATTTTTTTTTATATTCTGAGACATGTTCTGCCAACATTTATACACAGAAAACAACAGATGGCGATGATACACATTCATCTCAGCGGCCCGTTCCTGTTCTTCACTAATCAGACAGAATTTAGACATCTGAGACAAAGAGGGGCTACAGGATCCCATCATTAGCAGTTCTACCGAATATCTACAGCCCGGCTATGGCACATCAATAATGTATTGTAGGCATTAATTGGGAACTGTGTCATCTCTTCATGTACAGAATAACCAATGCAACTATTAACTATGGGCTAACGTTTACCCGTGAAGCAGATACTCAGATCTGAATGAGCTTTTGAACCATCTATAACTACAAATAGTATATACCAGTGGTGTCCAAACTGTGGACCTCCAGATGTTGGAAAACTACAACTCCCAGCATGCAGCTAGTACAATTCCCAACATTGGCAGTTATGTTTTTTAATTCTGGATATTTTAATGGAGACAACTTATCAACAGAATAGGAGATAAGTGTCTGATTGCGGGGGTCCAAACGCTGGCCGACAAGCTGTGGCCGACACGCCCCCTCCTTGTATCTCTATGGCAGAGGTGGATATGTACTATAAAAGTAGTGTTTCTTCAAAACTTCTCATCTCTTCCTTTTAATGGTATATCATGCACCCATTACTGACTACTTGCACCCCTAGGCATCTTTTGCCCAATCCAAAGAATAGGGGACAAGATGTCTGATTGCGGAGGTTCCGCTGCTGGGGACCCCCACAATTTCAGCTGCGGTACCCCAGACATCCGATGCACATAGCGAACTTCGCTCTGTGCCGGATGACTGGTGATGCAGGGCAGAGGTTTGCGACGTCACGGCCACACCCCGCTCGTGACATCATGGCCATGCTCCTTCAATGCAAGTCTATGGGAGAGAGTCTGATGTCTTTCACACCCCCTCCCATAGAGGGGGGCTTGGCTGTGACATCACAAGAGGGGTGTGGCCGTGACACCACAAGCCTCCGGCGCTGCACCCAATGCTCTAAATGAACACCGGGTGCAGCAGGAAGATCGCGGGGATCCCCTTTGGATATGGGATAAGATAAGAGTACCCCATTAAATCAGCTATGTTTTTCCTGCACCTAGTGAAGTTTGGAGAGCACTGAAGGCCCAGAGCTTGGAGACCAGGCGTATACACCCTATGACATGCTGATGCTAATCATCTTCATACTCGATTCAATGCTATAATACAATCTTCTATACCTATGAACTGCACATTGACCATTTCATAAAAAAAAATATATATATATATAAATATATATTTTTCTTCATCATGGAATAAATTCACAGTTTTTGGATTACATCATCGTGGTGTGCTGCCTTTATCCATTGCATATTTAGAAAGAACCGGAGCACCGAGGTTCAATAGGCTTGCACCCATTCCACTATTCTGGATGTTTTGCTTTTTATGAACTTTCTATATCTATATATATATATATATATATATATATATATATATATATATATATATATTGTTTATTCCCTTTGTGTGTATCGGAACTAAAACAAAAAAGGGAGGAAAAAAAAGCAAACTGGACATTATGTCACGCCAAACTCCAAAAATGGTCTGGACAAAATTATTGGCACCCTTTCACAATTGTGGAAAAATAAGATTGTTTCAAGCATATGATGCACCTTCAAACTCCCCTGGGGCAAGTAACAGGTTTGGGCAACATAAAAATCACACCTGGAAGCAGATAAAAAGGAGAGAAGATCACATAGTCTTTGCATTGTGTGTCTGTGTGTGGCCCACTAAGCATGGACAACAGAAAGTGGAGAAGAGAACTGTCTGAGGACTTGAGAACCAAAACCGTGGAAAAATATCAACAATCTCAAGGCTACAAGTCCATCTCCAGAGATCCAGATTTGCATTTGTCCACAGTGTGCAGCATTATCAAAAAGTTTGCAACGCATGGCATTGTAGCTAATCTCCCTGGGTGTGGATGGTAGAGAAAAATTGATGAAAGGTGTCAACACAGGATATTCCAGATGGTGGATAAGCAGCCCCAAACAAGTTCCAAAGATATTCAAGCTGTCCTGCAGGCTCAGGGAGCATCCGTGTCAGCGCGAACTATCTGTCGACATTTAAATCAAATCAAAGGCTATGGCAGGAAACCCAGGAGGTCCCCACTGCTGATACAGAGACATAAAAAAGCAAGACTACATTTTGCCAAAATGAACTGGAGTAAGTCAAAATCCTTCTGGGAAAATGTCTTGTGAACGGATGAGACCAAGATAGAGCTTTTTGGCAAAGCACATCATTCTACTGTTTATTGAAAACGGAATGAGACTTACAAAGAAAAGAACACAGTATCTACAGTGAAATATGGTGGAGGTTCAATGATCTTTTAGGGTTTTCTTGCTGCCTCTGGCACTGGGTGCCTTTAATGTGTGCAAGGCATCATGAAATCTAAGGATTACCAACAGATTTTGGGTCGCACTTTACAGCCCAGTGTCAGAAAGCTGGGTTTGCGTCCAAGATCTTGGATGTTCCAGCAGGACAATGACCCCAAACATACATCAAAAAGCACTGAGAAATGGATGGCAATAAAGCGCTGGAAAGTTCTGAAGAGTCCAGATCTAAATCCCATTGAACACATGTGGAGAGATCTTAAAATTGCTGTTGGGAAAAGGCGCCTTCCATTAAGAGAGACCTGGAGCAGTTTGTAAAGGAAGAGTGGTCCAACATTCCGGCTGAGAGGTGTAAGAAGCTTATTGATGGTTATAGGAAGCAACTGATTTCAGTTTGTTCCAAAGGGTGTGCAACTAAATATTAAATTATGGGTGCCAATAATCTTGTCCAGCCCATTTTTGGAGTTTTGTGTGACATTATGTACAATTAGTTTTTTTTCCTCCCTTTTTTGGTTTAGTTCCAATACACACGAAGGGAATGAAGGGACGTGTATAGCAAAACATGTGTTACTGCAATCCTTTTCAGTGAGAAATGCTTAATTTTCTAGAAAAATTTCAGGGGTGCCAACATTTACGCCCATGACTGTATCTATCTATCTATCTATCTATCTATCTAGATATATATATATATATATATATATATATATATATATATATAGCAATCCAAGGGAAGCAGCACCCCAAGAAAATAAATCAGCAATGTGGTGCACGCAGAGCCGAACCCCGGTCAATGGTCCATATGTAGATACAAATTAGTAGAAATCCGCAGCACACAAATTTTTTTTGCACCTTTATTAATTTGTGTGCTGCGGATTTCTACTAATTTGTATGAATATATATATATATATAAATATATATATATATATATATATATATATATATATATATATATATATATGGATTGCAATACACTCCAATACAGCTCTTTTTCTATATAAACGTAATAGTACAAACATAAATAATCACATCTACTGCTACTATTTGTCCACGATTTTCTGAATTAATTTTGGACGGAGCAAATCCTTATTGTAGTTGCTATGGTAACCCACTTGGAATTCTGCAGGATTGTTTGATTTTTATTAACTGGTACTACATTATGGATTTCACTAACTTCAGGCAAAGTAGCATGGCCATAATATGTTATGTGTTTTAATGCATTTTAATGTGCATGAAGAGCACTTATTGTGTCTGCATTCTGCTACTTCCATCGTATATAGAGAATATATGGCCCCATAGCAAAGATTAAAATAGGGTGATGAATGCTAAACCACCACTGACTCCTCTGCCCATTTCAATGAATTTGTTTTTTCTTTCTAATATTGTAACGTGTGGAGAGAGGATCCTTGCAAGTGTTCTCTCCACCCATTAGAATAAGGAATATAGCCAACCTGCACCAACCTCCTCTCCACAGAGGCGAAAAGGAGCTACACAGGCCGTTTTTAAAGGGGTACTCCGGTGGAAAACAGTTTTTGTTTAAATCAATTGGTGCCAGAAAATTAAACAGATTTGTGCATTACTTCTATTTAAAAATCGTAACCCTTCCAGTACTTATCAGCCACTGTATGCTCCACAGGAAGTTATTTTCTTTTTTAATGTATTTTCTGTCTGACCACAAAGCTCTCTGCTGACACCTCTGTCCATGTCAGGAACTGTCCAGAGCAGGATAGGTTTGCTATGGGGATTTGCTCCTGCTCTGGACATTTCCTGACACAGACAGAGGTGTCAGCAGAGAGCACTGTGGTCAGACAGACAAGAAATTTAAAATGAAAATAACTTCTTCTGGATCATACAGCAGCGGATAAGTACTGGAAAGGCTAAGATTTTTTATTAGAAGTAATTTAGAAATCTTTTAACTTTCTGGCACCAGTTGATTTAAAAAAAAAAAAATAATAATAAAAAAAAAACATTTCCACCCGAGTACCCCTTTAAGCCTTACTTGCTCGGATTGGACCACAGGGGTAAAGAGGGATCCTCGGTGTACATCTCAGTATCATCAAGACAAGTTACTGTATTTTTGCTGCAATTTGCACAAAATGTTTGCTGCAATTTGCACAAAATTATGCACATATGGTACCCCTGCACATATGGGACCCCGCTATCAGGCATCTTATCCCATATCCTTTGGATAGGGGATAAGATGTCTAAGTGCCGGAGTACCCCTTTAAAGGGGTCATCTAGAAATAGAAAAACCAAGCTAATTTATTTCCAAAACAGCTCCACATCTGTCTCCAGTTTGTGTGTGGTATTACAACTTGGCTCCATTCACTTCAATGGAACTGAGCTGAAGAACCACACCCAACCTGGAGACAGACGGGGAGCAGGTTTTGAAAGAAAGTAGCTGTGTTTTTTTTTTATTCCTGAATAACCTTTTTTAAGAGTGTCCCATTAACATCCAGTTAAATTAAGGACACCAGTGGAAATTGGATGGACCTCATTAAAATGAAGAGGGTTTGCTGGGCTCCGTTGGTGTCCATTGTGCAGCAGACTATCGGCTATGTGCCACTGCAGAACAGAATCTTGAGCCTCTGGCACAGATTAAACCGAGCCTCGTCTGTTGCCTCCCGAGGTATGTACTCCCTCTGCCCTGCCCTGCCTTTCTGTCCCTACCGCTCCTACCCCTCTTTCCCACCCCCTTCTACTCCCAAAATTAAAAAAAAAGATTAAACCAAGCCTATGTTTGATGTCATTGTGCCACCAATAAATGTTAGTGTTACATTTCTGCAAAATATTCAATATAGGTGCAAAGATAGGGTTCCTATCGGTGAACCTGCTCTAATACTGCACACGCAGAAATTCTGTAATATACACGATTATACACTCCCAGGGAACAAGTGGGGACAATCCAATAAATAAAGTTGAGAAAAGTTAATTGAAGTTTCTCACTGTTGCCCTGCAAAATGTTGTACCCTATAATCCATATCCACAGGTTGCTATAAAACAGCTGTACCTGCTGAATTGCTGAAAGAGAAGCTGTGGGATTTTTAACTCCACATGATTTCCCTTCTCTCTTATTGAAATTCTCCCATTTTGGGGTGAGAAGAACTCTTCTAATACTTATGTACAAGTACAGAATATAAGATTGCCTAAGATTAAGTTCAGCAAAGGTGATTCAACACTTGGACGCACAGTTGGATGAAATGATTTAACCTTCTCCTCCATGACTCCCTCAGAAGTATAAGGCCCGTAAAATAGCGCAGTTAACCCACACATGGTTCCTTATTAGCATTTTTTGTCCCATAAAGTAAACACTGTACATGGAGCATGAATGCCAAGCTTCTATGCCAAGACAGAGCGATGTGCGTTTTCAATGTTTACGAGAAACTTCACTGCTTTTCTGGCCACCACTTCTCCCTTGTTATTTATTACTGATGAAAATGCCTCATGCCAGAAAGAGGCGTAGAAAGTTGACAAAGGCTTCACATATTGCTCACCTTTTTTTCCCCAATATTACAAGTTACATAGGATATTATTCCAGTTGCGGTTGTGGAGCTCATGAGCTGTCATGACTATGATTATAATAGGGCTTAGGGATACCATGTTGGTAACACCTACAAAATGTGAATGAGGGAATAGGCTTCTTGTATTTGGGTTTCCATGGAGATTCTCACATTTACATTTCACACTTGTGCTTTTAATTGGAATCACATGAGAAAATGTACAAATAGGCTCCACGGCCAAGAGGAATCGTGTCTTCCTTCCACACTTATAATGAAGAAAGCAAAATGTTCTGTGATCTCTTCTCGGATCAGGAGAATCTAATGAGCGATATATGGGTCCGCCTTAATAAAAAACCATGATCAACACTATGTTTTCCCATTTTACTAAATATAAGGCTTGTATTCTGAATAACAGCATCCATTTTACATCAAGGGTATAGGTCTGCATGAACATTGGGTGAGATTTATCAAAACCTGTCCAGAGGAAGCCCATAACAACCAATCAGATCGCTTCTTTATGCAGGTGACACTGATGAACCCCTGATAGACCACATTATAAGACAATGGCATCCATTTGAAAAATTGATTTATTTTTGTCATTGGTTTTGAGTTGAAGCCACAGCAATAGTTTGATATATACAATGGTGTTGCTCATTCTTCAGGCGGAAATCCGCGCGGAACACATTGCAGTCTATTGGAGACTGCAGTGTCCGCGCGGTCCTAGCGCAGACTGATTCAGTCAGCGCTGGCCGCACTCGGAATCTCCGGGTGGAAATTTTCTGACCGAAGATTCCGTAGTCTATTCAAACGGCTGAATTTCTGCTTGTGGAATTCCCCTTGAAAGCCCAATAGACTTCTATGGGATTCCGCACTCCCATTCACACTTCAGAATTTATGCATGCAAAATTTCTGCACATGGAATTTCTGCATGGATTCCGCACCAATTCCGCACAAAATCCGCACAAGCCAGAAACCACCCGAGGAAGCGGAAGTGAAATTGGTGCGGAAATTCTGCTGTGCGATTAGACCCTGGAATTAAGCTTGCCGAATTCTGCCTCAAATTAAAGTCCATAGACTTCTATGGGTTTCCGCACTCCCATTCACACCTCTGAATTTCCACTTGCGGAATTCCGCTAGTGGAATTCTGCAACCGTAAATTCAGAAGTGTGAATGGGAGTGTGGAATCCTATAGAAGTCTATGGACTTTAATTTGAGGTGGAATTCCATAAGCGGACATTCTGCTGTGTGAATGGACTCTCAGGCTAGGTTCACAATGCAGAATCTCCGAGCAGAAAATTTCCGCCTGGAGATTCCGAGTGCAGCGAGGACCGACTGAATCAGTCAGCGCAAGGATTGCACCTGGACACTTCAGTCTCCAATTGCTCTGCAATTATTTCTGCCTGAAGAATGAGCAACGCCATTCTTCCGGCGGAAATTTTTAAGCAGATTTTCCGTTCACAAATTCCGAAGTGTGAATTTGTGAACGGAAACCCATTCACTATACAGAACATTTTAGCCAGCAGAATTTCTGCCTGCAATTTCAAAGTGGAATTGCAGGCGTAAATTCCATAGTGTGAACCTAGCCTTAGAAAGCCTACCAGCATCTAAATCAGTGCTTTCCAAACAGTGTGCCTCCAGCTGTCACAAAACTGCCAAAGGCTCATCAGGCATGCTGGAAGTTGTAGATTTGCAACAGCTGGAGGCACACTGTTTTGAAAACACTGATGTGAATATTCATCTATGCACATAGCCCTTTTGCAGAAGAGTGAATATAGGAAACGCACTGAAACTCCCCAAACACAAAATGTATTTTTAGCTGTGAAATGTGCATAGTGCTGCTCACACATACGGGAGCATTTAGGGATCAGTCACAGTTATATCATGCTGTTTAAATGTGCTGCCTGCAATTTCTCATTATAACATATTATTTATCGGAAAAAAGTAAAGCATCGCTATCATTCTGCATAGTTTAATGCTGTAATGCAACCACAGAGAAACAAAATACAACGTTTAAAAACAAAGCATAAAACAATGTTCAGTGTGTATATATATATATATATATATATATATATATATATATAAAAACAAAAAATGGCGACCGCAGCACTCCAAATAAATGTGAAAAAGAATTTATTCCAAGGTAAAAACAGGCAACGTTTCTGTGGCCTCACACCACCATTTTCAAGCCTTTTCAAGGCTTGAAAATGGTGGTGTGAGGCCACAGAAACGTTGCCTGTTTTTACCTTGGAATAAATTCTTTCTCACATTTATTTGGAGTGCTGCGGTCGCCATTTTTTGTTTCTATTGCCCTTTGGACCCAGGACCGGGGTCCCAGAGACTGACTGCACCCACGCACAGTTGGCTTGGGAGTGCTGCTCTCCAACTCGAATATATATATATATATATATATATATATATATATATATATATACAGTGACCCCCCGACCTACGATGGCCCCGACATACGATCATTTCAACATACAATGGCCTCTCAGAGGCCATCGCATGTTGAAGGCAGCATCAACATACGATGCTTTTGTATGTCGGTGCCATTGCATAAACGTCTATCCGGCAGCACAGACTGCTTCAGCTGCCACCGGATAGCCGTTTACGGTGCCCCGTGTGGTCAGCTGACGATCACTTACCTATCCTCGGGGCTCCAGCGCATCCTCTTCAGGATCCCGTGCATCGTCGGCGCTCTCCATCGTCGTCATCATGTCGCTGCGCACGCCGTCCCGTCATCCAATAGGAGTGGCGTGCGTAGCGACGTGATGGCGGCGACGGAGAGCGAGGATGCCGGGGAAGCAGAGGCCTTGCCGGAGCGTCGGGGACACCCCGGGGATGCGGCGACAGCGATGGAAGGCGACATCCTGGGCAGCGGTGATGAGCGGTGACGGTCCGGAGCGGTGGGGACACGTGAGTATAACCTCCAATACCAGTGGTCTTCAACCTGCGGACCTCCAGATGTTGCAAAACTACAACTCCCAGCATGCCCGGACAGCCGTTGGCTGTCCGGGCATGCTGGGTGTTGTAATTTTGCAACATCTGGAGGTCCGCAAGTTGTAGACCACTGTCCTATACTTTACATTGCACGGATCCCTCAACATACGAAGGTTTCAACAAAGGATGGTTCATTTGGAACGAATTACCATCGTATGTTGAGGGACCACTGTATATATAATTCAGAGGATTCTATTAGAAAGCAAATACTGTAATAAAACCTTGTGAGGTAATGACAGTGTGGTAACAATTATGTGATATAATTATCTATGTGCCCTTTACCCTACATTCACCTTGTAATTTATAGACACAGCTGCAAATGTGTGATGTAAAGGGCAGTTTAATGTAAAGCTTGGATGTAAAGTCCACCCGCAACTGTTTCCTATGATACGTTCAGCTACAATATGGCGAGGACAGCTCTGTAACCATAGACGAGAAGACGTATTTGGTTGCCGTCATCTCAATAATATAAAAGTGATTGATCGGAAAGAAAGCCGTAAATTTACTTCTGTCATGTGACATCAGTGGAACACCTCTGGGGCACGTTTCAGACTTGTGACGTGTTAGACCTGTGAACTGTCAGGGTTGCTAGGCAACCAGCAGTAGAAAAGAATCCAAATTTATATGCATTGCTTTTTTTTTTTTTTAAACTGCTTTTTCCTGTGAGTATTTGAGGGGAGATGCCAAGGTTTGTTGTTAATGGCATTTACAGTTGTAGGCAATTTATATATAATCTATAGCCTACAGATGTGTCCACATATACCTTTTCTCTAATTTTGCTATATATGAAATATTAATAATAATATTAATAATAATTCTTCTTATTAATATTATTATTATTACTTTAGTATAAAAAATCTAAAAATTAAATAAGAAATACAATCTAGAAATAGAAACAGATTATAAATAAAAAAAAAAAAAAAAAAGATATGCCTCAGTATTTGGCTTTAGGATAAGGTCACACTTGCTATATTTTGCTTATTTTCCTACCCATTGAAGTCAATGGGTAGCAAAATCAGCTGCACAAAATATGCAGCAAAATACTGAATGTGTTACCCTCTCCTAAAGCCAAATACTTAGGCAAATTATTATTTTTTTTTTATAATCTCTTTCTATTTCCCGATCATATATTTTATTTCATTTTTAGCATAATATTATTCGGGCAGGCATCTTGTCTGAGCATTTAGCGATATGCTTTACAACAAACTCCATGGACATAAGCAACAGCTAACTCTATTGGCGCTTTTGGAAGAGTTTTCTAGACATGCTCTGTAACTTCTACAGAGATCGTTATGCAGGGAGGGGAGACAGGAAACTCTAAGACCACCACCTGTTGTCAATGAGCTGATGACCTTTCAGTGTCAACTGTCTATGATGATAAGGAGAAAACTGTTGGAAAGGGATTATCTCTACCGAACAGGATGTTTGAGCTTAAAGGGATACTTCGGTGGAAAACTTTTTTTTTTTAATCAACTGGTGCCAGGAAGTTAAATAGATTTGTAAATTACTACTATAAAAAAAAAGAAATATTAACCCCTTAAGGATGCAGGACGTAAATGTACATCCTGGTGCGGTAGTACTTAACGCACCAGGACGTACATTTACTTCCTGTGCATAACCGCGGGCATCGGAGCGATGCCCGTGTCATGCGCGGCTGATCCGGCTGCTGATCGCAGCCAGGGACCCGCCGGCAATGGCTGACGCCCGCGATCCCGCCATTAACCCCTCAGGTGCCGGGATCAATACAGATCCCGGCATCTGCGGCAGTGCGCGATTTCAATGAATGATCGGATCGTCCGCAGCACTGCTGCGGTGATCCGATCATTCAGAACGCCGCACGGAGGTCCCCTCACCTTCCTCCTTCCGGCTCCCGGCGTCTTCTGCTCTGGTCTGAGATCGAGCAGACCAGAGCACAAGATGACCGATCACACTGATCTGTTCTATGTCCTATACATAGAACAGATCAGTATTAGCAATCATGGTATTGCTATGAATAGTCCCCTATGGGGACTATTCAAGTGTAAAAAAAAAATGTAAAAAAATGTAAAAGTAAAAAAAATGTGAAAAATCCCCTCCCCTAATAAAAAAGTAAAACGTCAGTTTTTTCCTATTTTACCCCCAAAAAGCGTAAAAAATAAATTTAATAGACATATTTGGTATCGCCGCATGCGTAAATGTCCGAACTATTAAAATAAAATGTTAATGATCCCGTACGGTGAACGGCGTGAACGTAAAAAAAAAAAAGTCCAAAACTGCTACTTTTATTAATACATTTTATTGAAAAAAATTATAAAAAATGTATTAAAAGTTTTTTATGTGCAAATGTGGTATCAAAAAAAATTACAGATCATGGTGCAAAAAATTAGCCCTCATACCGCCGCTTATACGTAAAAATAAAAAAGTTAGAGGTTATCAAAATAAAGGGATTATAAACGTACTAATTTGGTTAAAAAGTTTGTGATTTTTTTTAAGCACAACAATAATATAAAAGTATGTAATAATGGTTATCATTTTAATCATATTGACCCTCAGAATAAAGAACACATGTCATTTTTACCGTAAATTGTATGGCGTGAAAACTAAACCTTCCAAAATTAGCAAAATTGCATTTTTCTTTTTAATTTCGCCACAAAAATAGTGTTTTTTGGTTGCGCCATACATTTTATGATATAATGAGTTATGTCATTACAAAGGACAACTGGTCACACAAAAAACAAGCCCTCATACTAGTCTGTGGATGAAAATATAAAAGAGCTATGATTTTTTGAAGGCGAGGAGGAAAAAATGAAAACGTAAAAATTAAATTGTCTGAATCCTTAAGGCCAAAATGGGCTGAGTCCTTAAGGGGTTAATCCTTCCAGTACTTATTAGCCGCTGAATACTACAGAGGAAATTCATTTATGTTTGGAACACAGAGCTCTCTGCTGACATTACGAGCACAGTGCTCTCTGCTGACATCTCTGTCCATTTTAGGAACTGTCCAGAGTAGCATATGTTTGCTATGGGGATTTTCTTCTACTCTGGACAGTTCTTAAAATGGACAGAGATATCAGCAGAGAGCACTGTGCTCGTGATTCAGCAGAGAGCTATGTGTTCAAAAAAAGAAATACATTTCCTCTGTAGCAGCTAATAAGTACTGGAAGGATTAAGATTTTTTAATAGAAGTAATTTATAAATCTGTTGGACTTTCTGGCACCAGTTGACTTAAAAAAAATAAAAAATAAAAAAATAAAGGTTTCCCATCAGAGTACCCCTTTAATGTTAGGCTTAGTGGCCAGACTGAAAACTGCAAGATTTTAGGATTATTTTATAAAATTATTAATAAATGTAAAATTTGAATAAAATATAAATAAATAAACATTTATAAATATTGTTAAATATAAAGACTTGAACTAATATTAATAGGTAATTTTCTGATGACACATTCCTACTAATGACTCCAGTCTCTCAATCCAAAATAATAACATGACATGTTATCAGAACAAAAAGCACGTTGTGTACACACACACAAAACACACCATTTATGCCTCATGCCAAAGTGTCACCAAATCATGTTGTGGTGAATGTATCTCATGATAGGTTCAGTTTAGAGATAAGCTGTGAAAGGACAAGTTGTGTCTATACATTATTTTGGACGGCACATGTTGAAGGTGTGTTCACATATTTAACGTCCCCACACATGACTGGCATGAAAATGCACTACAAATTGTCCAAATCAACCTATGAAGCCATCCTAAATCTCTAGCGTATGACCTACAGTAGTAATGTGAAACAGACTTGTATCTATGAATTATGGAAAATACTTAATATTCATCAATAAGTTTAGTTTGAAAATAAATTCTTCAGAATGACTTTTCATGGTCCTGAAATCTGGAATCATGATGCTGGATGTAATGAAAGGAGACAAATATGAACATCTCTGTCTCTGGGGGGTATGGGAGTGACAGAAATTTCTGAGTTTGTGCAATTGAGATGGTTTGATGGTTTTTCGACCATGTTCCCCCATGGGCTGATATGTGGGCATTTGCACTTTACTGCAGTTATGAGATAGCTTGCATCTGATTCATGTTATATGATATGGACAACCTCATGGTGCAGATTGGGCAGTATAAATTGAGCTTTTAGACACTCATACACTTTTACTAGGACTCAGGGATGGGGCTAATCAGTGTACGGAGAAATAATAAACACGTCCATTAATTATGGAGAACTTTAAAGGCCTCGGGCTGACGGGAGATGATGTCTGAGATGGAAGTTATAGTGGTTTAAGTCAATCAAAAATAAATACATGCTGTATTGTTTACTATAGTAATCGCCATATGTGCTGAAGGAAAACATTAAATACAGACTAAATATTTCCACTGTTACAATCAAGCATAATGATGATGATCATATACATCCTGACTGGTAAAAGCAATATAAGCAGCCCATGTAACCATAACATTTTGGAGAAAAAATTTGTAACATTTTGTAACAAAAATAACATGAATGTAATGTAGCAGAGAACAACAGGTTGTAAGCTTCTCTGAAAAGGAATTTTTTAGGTTTCATTTAAAAATGTCTGATCCGGTGATGATGTGTCAGGGTAGGGAAGACATGGGAGGAATTTGGGGAATCATAATGTGAGGAAGGAGCAGAGAAGGTCTTAAAATGACCAGAGATTACATGTAGAAAGACATTGGACAATTAGGACTGAGGTCTATGGAGGGGACAGGTTATGGACAGTCTTTTTGTCATTGACCATATTTTGAAATGTTAATGTTGGATGATGGGTAGCAAAGAGGGACTGGCAGAGATGAGAGGCACGAAAGGAAGAAGATAAATGGATTAACAGGGCAGTAGAGTAGAAGAGGGATTAGAGCAACGCTAAAATGTAAGTAATATAACGAAAGAGATAGGGAACGCACTCAACCACGTCAGATGTCACTGATGAAAGGATCAAGCCGGCATCTCAGCGGTATCCAGGCTCCTAGCACGGGAGAGCAGCGGTGTGTGGGGGAGTCATCAGACGCTGGCCACGGACCGTGTCACACCCTCCGGTGCTTCGTCAGACCTCCGGTGCTTCGTCAGGCTGTATCACACGCTCCGGTGCTTTGTCAGGCCGCCTTAGTGGGCTGACGAAGCACCGGAGGGTGTGATACGGTCCGTGGCCAGCGTCTGATGACTCCCCCACACGCCGCTGCTCTCCCGTGCTAGAAGCCTGGATACCGCTGAGATGCCGGCTTGATTCTTTCATCGGTGACATCTGACGTGGGTGAGTGTGTTCCCTATCTCTTTTGTTATATTATTTACGTGCTGATCACTACGGGAAGTGCACCACCTAGTCGTCCTCCTTCAGCTCATGTAACTTTCCGGATTAATGGAGTGTCGGATTACCGAATGCATTTGCGGATTCCAGCATTAAGTGTATGACTGGTGGTGCCAATTTACTTTTTTTTGGATTCTACAGTTGCTAAAATGTTAGTAGGTTACATTCGATCTATTGAACTTCATAAGCCCTTCATGGTTATGCAGCATTATACACCCAGTGTAGCGCATATAGAAGTCTCTCCCCATTGTAGCAGAACTTAAAGATCTATATATATACTTATCTTGAACAGGATAATAAGCACTCCATCTATCTTAATGAGCTAGTTACAGCCGCTCTACTTGTAGCCTTTATATGGTATTGCTCAGCATTAAAAGTCCAAAGTAATAACCAACTCAACTTTCATGAAGCAATGTAGAGATGCCACAACTCATCGGTATTTAGTTCAGAGTCCGATGAAGTACAAATAGTGTGAAACGAACGATGATCAGCTATGCACCCTGCATGTACACCTACACTTAATACAAATAAAGCCTGAACTAAAGACTGGTGAGTTGCCACATCTTTTCACTTACTTCATAAATGTTGACTTAAAGATCTCCCAAATGGCATGCAGCATGTTATTAAGACTGAAAATAATCTTTTTACTATTCACACTTGCTCTATGTTGGTGATATTAAATGTTCTCAAGTGGAGCTGATAATTTCTTATTATAAATAATATGCAAGATATTAGTATATTCAGTGGAACAGGTCTCCATTTTAAGAAGACATGGGAGACATTTGTGAAGGCATTTAGAGCCTTTTTTTTTTTTTTGCTTACTCCGTGCACACAAAAAGTCGCACATACGACAAAGCATTTTATGTGCGACTTTTGTGAGTAAGCAAAAATGTTGGAAACAGCCTTACCTAAGCAAATTTCAGTTTTCACATTGCAGTGGTCACAAATTTATGATGTGCAAATGTCGTACATAGGCACTGTACTCCTGTACGTGAGCAAATGTAAAAAGTCTCTAGAAAGTCTCAACTGTGACTTTTGGGGGAGATTAAAAAATCGGTGTAGAGGAAAAGTGGTGCAGATGCCCATAGCAACCAATCAGATCGCTTCTTTTGTTTTTCAGAGGCCTTTCCAAAAATGAAAGAAGTGATCTGATTGGTTGCTATGGGCAACTGTGCAACTTTTCATTTGCTCAGGTTTTGATAAAATTTCCTCTATGTGTTTTGCTTATGTGCTCTAATTTTATTAACCCCCTGTGTTGGTATGATAAATATGTAGCATAAACTAAAGCAAAGCTAAAACAAAAATGACTTCAGAATTTGCTTACCAAAGCAAACAATAATAAATGTCCCCCATGGTCTTCCTGGCTTATGATATTTCTACACCATATGAACAAGGAAGATTTTCAATGCAAATGTTATAAGTATCTATAGACTCCATTATTACTCAAAGCCCAAAATAGTTTTCTTTTGCCCTCCATTCAGGTGGTGTATGTTGAGTATGAAAAAAATAAGAAAACCAACACTGCTCCTGTATGTTGTCCACCATTGATATATTTCTGGCAGATGCATCGGTGCAACAGAAGCTTATGATGAAGTGTGTTACAAATTTTACAAGAAATGAACACATTTCTGTAATCTTTTTTATTGGTGATCCATAAAAAGGTTGGTAATTTCCACCTATGCATTCCAAGCATGTTTATGCTTTTAACCATAAGAGTGCAAACAAAACACATTGATGGAACCAAACTTCTAATATATCACCAATAAAGACGATACAGTTTTTAACTTGTGGACAGGAGATTTACGGTAATTCTTATCTTACTGGGTATACATTAAGATTCAATGTATGGAAAAGTGCAGAAGACTAGTTCATGAAGCAGTATACAGTGATACACATTTTTTAAAATGTGTTTTATATCAGTGATGTACACTAGGGAGCCCATACCCCCCTAACCCCCCACACACACACACACACACAAACACTCAAGGTATGTTTCCAATGGACATTATAAGACGTGGCAAGACAAAAGCCTTAGGCGCACCTTAGGCATGCACACCTCCATATTAGAACATAAAGACAAAATATGCCTATAATGTTACTCCTTATTTAGTTTCTCGATGGCAGTAGAATCATATCAGATGAGTACAAGATGAAACAATGATTTCCCTTATTCTTTTTTTCTCCATCAGTCCCTAGTCTCCGGGGAAGAGAGCTGTAGTGAATAAGAGGTTATTATAAATGACTAGTGACACGGCAAACCTTATTAAAGATGACTTCTCTTCTCATCAAGTAATAGGTAAATTATACAGCGCACTGTTTCTATCTTTTGCACAATATACATAGATTGTGATTATATTAAAGCCGAACCATCAGCTTGCTGTAAGCAGGCGACATAAAAGAAAAACCCACAGAGAGAAGCAGGTAGTAAATAGACTTTCTTCCATTCCATGTGGACCTAGAGGTAACAAGCTTGCATCTTGGCAGAAGCTACTGCGCTGGTGTCTAGCAGCATCCATCACTGAATTCCAATTTCTAATGCATTGTGAAAGGGACGGCTTATCATGGTTTTGATCGCAATAACAATGGCAGCTATCTCGCTGGATTTCATTTGGATAACGGCTCATTCCTACAGCTGCCTTACAGGCATTTATGCATTTCAATAAAGCTGAGCTGATGACCTTTTCACTTCTTGTGTGGCTTAACTGTGACTTACGACAGCCTCTTGAAGCATCGCAAAGGAAGTTTTTAGAGGGGTTTTTTTTTCCCAAGGGATGACGTTGGTGTCAGAAGAAATCCACTTGAACATTTCATGTCTGCTGCTAAAAAGTTCACAATTTCCTCTCAGTTTTTATGTGACTTATAGATGTCATTTAGGAAGATGTCCTAATTTGGAACATCGGGTTGGGCATGCAGTTGAGTTTGACATGCGCTGTGCAAGGTTTGTTGAGGACAACTCATGAATACAGTACAGTGGTCCCTCAACATACGATGATAATCCGTTCCACATGGACCATCATTTGTTGAAACCATTGCATGTTGAGGGATCCGTGCAATGTAAAGCATAGGACAGTGGTCTACAACCTGCAAACCTCCAGATGTTGCAAAACTACAACACCCAGCATGTCCGGACAGCCAATGGCTGTCCCCGCCACTCCGGACCGTCACCGCTGCCCAAGATGGCGCCGTCCATCACTGTTGCCGCGTCCCCGAGGTGTCCCCGATGCTCCGGTAAGGCCTCTGCTTCCCCGGCATCTGCGCTCTCCGACGCCGCCATCACGTCGCTACGGATGGGACGGCGTCCGCAGTGACGTGATGACGTTGATGGAGAGCGCCGCTGATGCAGGGGATCCCGAAGAGGATGCGCCAGAGCCCCGAGGACAGGTAAGAGACATCACCAGAGCTCACGGGGCACCGTAAATGGCTATCCGGCGGCAGCTGAAGCAGTCAGCGCTGCCAGATAGCCGTTTATGTGATGGCCCCGACATGAAAAAGCATTGTATGTTGATGCTGCCTTCAACATGCGATGGCCTCTGAGAGGCCATCGCATGTTGAAATTATCATATGTCGGGGTCATCGTAGGTCGGGGGGTCACTGTACCTGCCTGCATTCCCTAAGCAAAATAAATAAATGGATTAAGAGATCATAGCTCTTGTTACTTATTACACAAGCTTGATCCAAGTATAGACTGATCAATTTTTTGTGATAAAAAAACGAATCTCATAACAGAAAAAGCTTTCCAAAACATCCTCTTTTACCCATCTCCATTGATTTAATAGTATACTAAGGATCCATGTATATGGTTGTATTTCATATTGCATGGATCGGTTATGTTTACCCTGATTTACCATTGTTTACCCAACCTGTTTTTGCAGGTTGTGTGCCAGAATTTGCGACCAAAAAATTCAAAAAACCAGACCAACTTTACAAAGAGAACCTGAAAAGGGGGTTTGTTCTCCGAGGTAAAGGGGTATGGTAGACAAAAGGGTGCATTTCTTGACAGTTTTGCAATATCCCAACATATTTATGGTGGGTGTGGTGGTTTTGAGCTCTGGAAAACCCCTCAGCTCAGAGCAGTTGTAAAAAAAAAAAAAAATGTAGGGAAAAGTGCAAAACGTAGGTAAACATTTGTAAATACCATGGAAAAATTATTATCGGGAATCAAATCTCACAAATAAAACTACACTTCACTCTTAGTAAATCAGGGCCATTGAATTAATAGCTTGGGCTCCAATGTACCAACATACTAATAAATCTGTAAAACCTGGGAATTTTGTAAATCAATAGTAGTTACAGATTAGAGATCTTCTCAGGATTCACTTAGTTTCCTTATATAAGATACAGGTCTCTAAAATATGCTTTTTGCATGTTATAAGGAAAAGGAGCTATTATGTGAGGAAAATCAGCTATGGCAAATGCGATCTTCATGTACAGTAGCTAACATTTAAGTGGATGGGTGTTTTGGCCTAGGAGCATCTGCTGATAATCTAATGTACTGGGACAGACCCCCATAGAATGACTTATGTCGGGAGAAAATAGATTTGACAAGATTCTTTTTTTTCTGCCTAATCCTATATTTTTGTCTCTAAGATAAGAAGCACCACTGGTATCTAGACGCCACTCATCTCCCCCAGCCTGCAAAGAACTGATATTGCTAGATAGACCAGATACAGTATATATTATATGCATTCACCAATTCACCATGCTAGTATCAGTTGAAATATCCTCTGGTCATCAATAATGCAATATGTTGGGCCACCACCTTTTCCCAGTGTTATTCTCTAATGCAGAAATGCATTCATTATATCTTTTTTTTTCTCACTTTTCCATTAAAACCAGTCTTGAATTAGTTATTTAGATATGCATTGAACTGATTCCACTATCAACCGTATAACGGAAAGCACAGATCAATATGTTTACCCACGACAATTTTTCTGTTAACCTTGTGACCATCGCAGATGTGCGGTCTGTTCCCTTGACATTTCATTGACAGTCAAGTGTTTGAGATTGGTGACACAATGATAAAAGCTCGGGCCATATCATGAATAAGGTGAAAGGTTCTACAGCAGATAAGAAAGGGGTAGGTAAAAAGGTCAAGCTGTTCACATCTGCAAACGATTTGCAAGGTTGCAAGTTTAAGCCGTATCCTTACATGTTAATAATGTGTACTCCATAAAACCAGCTTTACTGCTAAGAGGCTGGCAAGGTTTACTAGAACATTGTATACATTGAATAAAGTGGGGACATTTGATTGTAAAGTAATGCATGTGATATACTTTCTGCCGAAACAATTTATTTTAACAAAACAGGTTAAAAGACCCTTCAAACAGGTAGGGCAATCTCAAAGTGGGGATAAGATGTCTCATCGTGGGGGTCATAACGCTGGGGAACCCCATGATCTCCTTGCTGCACCTGTCGTTGTTTAGAGCGTCTGGTGCAACACCGGAGGCTCGTGATGTCACGGCCATGCCCTGCTTGTGACGTCACGGCCATGCCCTCTAAATGCTGGGACCCTTAGTTATCAGTGGTAAAATGAACTCTATAGTAATCAGATTTCTATGTAATTCTAAGTTTTCTATGGTAAACTGTACCCGTACCTGGTATTTCAAATTCAGTGTGTTTTGCTACCATAACTCCTAGGTAACACGTCTGCCTTGGGGTCAAGTTAAACTCAGATCCTTACTTACACTTTACATTGAATCACCTGCACACTCATGTTACCAATACCACAAAAACATCTCACAAATCCACTCTTTTATCTCTGAAGAAATGACCAATGTTCTTATTTCTCTGATTTATTTTCATCTTAATTTCCCCTTCATCTACCATCCTACACATACTTTATGGTCATCTAATGGTCTAAAATAACCTTCTTTCATAATCGAAAACCTCCCACTGTCCCACTGCAATCTCCAAATCTTTTCTCGGGCTGCACTACTGGCTGGGAAGGCATAGTCTGAACAGTAACATTAAAGGGGATATCCAGGAATAGAATAAACAGCTAATTTCTTCATAAAAGGTCACCATGCCTGTCATCAGGTTTTGTAGGGTATTACAACTGGGCTCTATTCTCTTCAATAGAACTAAAGGCAGGTGTGGTGCTGCTTATGGAAGAAATCAGCTATGTTTTTCTAATCCTTACATCTTTAAAGGGGTACTCCACCGAAAAACATCTTGTCACCTATACAAAGTATAGGGAATAAGATGTCTGATCGCTGGGGTCCCTTGCAGCATCGTCATCCAGAACACGGAATCTTGGAGCTTCCACGTTTGTGACGTCAACCCACACCCCTTCCATTTATGTCTATGCGAAGGGGCATGACGGCTAGTACATAACCCTCATGCACTTTCCCATAGACATGTATGGAAGGGGTGTGGTGGCTGTATTTGCCAGTCATCTGGCACGGAGCCCCGCAATCAGACATTTTATCCACTAACCTTTGGATAAGATGTTTTTCAGCAAAGTTCCCCCTTATTTCTTAAATTTATAGTACATTTTCCCTAAAACATTTTTTTTTTGGCAAACCTACCACAACCTAATCTAACTCTGCTTATCCCCCCCCCCCCCCATATTAATTTTCCTGATGCCATCATTTACCTTTTACAGACTTTGCATCCTTATGTACTTCATATCTATGCATATTGATATTGGCTCTTGAAAATTCATGTGTATTTTTTGTTTCTGGAATAAAAGATGTCTTTTTCTATAAAACCAGCACTTTTATACTTTACCCCTTTGTTATAATAGATTGTAAGCTTTTCAAAGACGGTTCATAATTGCATTGTTACTATATAATATCATTTTATTTGTGCAGACACTCTCTGTATTATAAAGTGAATATATTAGAATATTATGAGCTCTTGAGGGCTGCAGCTTCCCTCGGTGCTACCAGCTGATCCCTAGGGCTTTCACCATCATAAGTCAGGTGGCTTACTTTTGAGAAGGTAGGGCTTGTGTATTAGGCAACATCACGTCTGTGGATACAATAATTTTCTAATAAAATGATGCAGTCTACAGCCCTAGGGTGATAGTAAGACTAATTACTACTACAGTATGTGCTCTAGAGTTGCTCAGTGGACATAGTGCAGACATAAAAAATACAGGGCACTGTGCAACTATGCACTGCATTATGTACTGAAGTGAGAAAAAGGATGGGACGCTAACATATAAGTCATTGATCTGATGTATGTTTTGTTTTCATGTAAGAAGGATGCAGCACCACCTGCACAGCGTAGTTGAGCAGCTGCAGAATGTGACTGATTCTTGAGACTACACATTGACTGTCTGTCATTGATTGACATATCATCTGAGAGTCCATCCACATCAATCATATCACATTAGTTGTACTGTGCGAGAACTGGAACCTGGGTCATGACAGTTCAGCTGGACACAATCATTTAGTAGCTGCTAAATATTGGGCAAATTGTGCTCTGTACGAATATAGAACCTAATACCTTATGACATTTTTGCGGGACATGTGCTTACTGGGGTAGAATGGGGTGTCATGTCAATACTTCGAGCAATACTGAGCAACCTGTCTGTTATAATAATATGAACATTACTGGCATGTTACTAGCCAGTATGGTACTCAACATGCCCGATATGTCCCTGCATTTGTTCTGACATTATTCTCATGTTATTTTCATTAAAACTTCCAAAAAAGACAACGAAAAAGATTGTACAAAATGACACAACACAAAAAAGCCACTTAAAACATGTAAACAATTCTCTGTAAAATGCTTGAAATATATGAGAGGAAATTGATGAAGTAAGACCAGCATTTCGTACAACTGTCTTGCTTAAGAATGTGCTGCCTTAGAATGTCCCAAATTTACAATAAATAGGGTGCATATTTCATGGTCTGTGTGCCAGACTTTAAAATCTACACCAGCTCTTCTACATAATTTATGACATAATTTTCACCAGTATGTTAGGAGCAGCATGAAGGGCTTTACCCCATCCTGCTTAGCTCCACCCAAGCTAAAAGTCCCCCTCGTGAGTCTGCTATGTGTGTGTGTGTGTGTGTGTGTGATAGGTCCATTATGCTTTGGGTGTGGTCAAGTTTGCAGGTTGGAAATGGAGCAGCAGAAAACCTTATAAATAATGGTATTGTTCATCCAGTATTAAAAACAGTAGACTCTGGTCTTAAAGGGGTACTACACTGGCCAACGTTTGGAAGTAAATGTTCCAAATGCTGTTTTTGCGGGGTCAGCCATGCCCCTTGTGACATCATGGTCACACCCCCTTAATGCAAATCAATGGGAGGGGCGTGATGGTCCTCACATCACCCCAATGACTTGCATTGAGGGGGTGTGGCCATGACATAGGGAAAGGCGTGGTCGACCACCGCAGCGTGAAAACAGTGTTCAGAGCATTTACTTCTGAACGCTGGCCAGTGGAGTACCCCTTTAAAGCATGCAGGGTGACAAAGGATCCAGCTTGAATTTTTCTTTGTTTCAATATAAATAGTCAGTAGTTACTATTGTCTATTTTTGCCTAAGCCTCTACATTTTTCACACCTACATACCAGTGCAGTATATGCTGGGTGCAGATTCCAATTAAATAAATTGAAGATGTGTATTATTTTAAATTATTTAAAATAAATAAATTCTTGGTGCAAAGAGCACTACTTGTCCCCCCTCACTTCCTGTATTTGGACTCCTCTTAGAGACACACAGACAATAGCTGCAGGGACAAAAATATACACATTTTTTAACCAATGTATATTACAAGTGTACACATAATGGTATCATCTACATTAAAAAGTTTTTTTTTTAAACTTTAAGGGCTACCACCGAGTGCATTTTACATTCAAGCATTTCTAATACTGGGATATTTAAGTTCAGCCTAAAAACATATGCACTGTTGCTTGTTGTTTCAGTTATACACATCCATGACTTCTTGCCTCATTAGACATATGGGGGGAGATTTATCAAAACCTGTGTAGAGGAAGGGTTGTGCAGTTGCCTATAGCAACTAGTTATGAGCATCAGGGGCAATATTCGAATTTGGGATATTTTGCAAATATATTGACGATTATTCGTCCTATGTTCGCGAAATTCGCATATTCGCTATGTTCGTTCACTTTTTTTCAATGCAAAAATTTGCATGGTAAATTTGCCTAAAAATTTGCATGTGAAAAAAAACAATATTCATCATTACGAATATATAGCACTATCTTATAAATATCTGCGAAATCGCGAAGTGCCGATATTCGAGATAAAAATTTTCATTATGAATATTCCTGTTCAACACTAATAGCAACCAATCAGATCGCTTATTTCATTTATCACAGGTCTCTTCAAAAATGAAAGAAGTAATCTGGTTGCCATGGGCAACTGAACCACCTTTCCCTGCACAGTTTTTGATAAATCTTCCCCATGGACAAGGAGCGCAGTGAGAAATCAAAGATAATGACAGCACAAAGCAACTTCCACTTGTCTCTGTTCTCTGAATATTCCTGGCACTAACAACATCACCATTATAACAAATATTCTGCATTATTATATGATACCAAAAACAACTTAATTCTATTAGATTCATGTTAACTGTTTGGGCAGAGACATGTGCCATATGTACATGAGACCTAAGGCTGCTTTCCATGAAAGTGTGTTTTATGGAAACGTTTGAATGGGAGATGCCTATGGAGAGAGATTAACTTACAGGTTCATCAGAATTTGATCATGAGCATTTTTTTATTACATCAGTGTTTTGGAAATGTGTGATTCTTCTTCATAATGTAATTTGATTTCCTGCCTAAAAGTTGCTCATCGGTATTTACTGCACAACATATGGAATAAGTGCTAAAGCAACACGGATGGTATAAAAAATCTTTAGGGCGATGGCCATGCAGCTCTTGTTCTTTTTCTTTTGTTCCACTAACACTTTTCTTTTCAGCCTGCTTCCAATACGAGCACTTGGAGCAGGAACTTTCTGCTCAGCCAATCATTGGCCAGAATGAGACACCACTAAGTGATTGGCTAAGCCACATGTTCCTGCTCTGATTACTCGTCTTGGAAGCGGTCTGAAGAGACGAGTGATGGGGGACCAGTAGAAGAACTGGAGCTGTGGTTCAGTAGTTACGTATAGTTTTCTTCTATTTTAATATGGTCCCGTCCCTATTTTATTTTATTTTTTTCTAGGGCACCTCAATAGCCCTTTAATTAATAATACATCTATATTTCTGATGTATTATGGACATATTCCCATATGTTTGTTTAAGACAAGCTCCCCACAAGAAAGGAAATGTCATACACATTTTGCCATCCATATTGCTGAAGCAAGACCCGGACTGACAGCTGTCAGTTCAGATCATCCGACAAGTTGTCAGTCCAGTACTTGTATCCATAATAAGGACAGAAAAATGTGCATGACACGCACTCCTCTGTGGGGAGCCTAAGGTTGGTTTTACACCGCAGTCTTTGGCTCAGTATTTTACATCACTATTTGTAAGCCAAAACCAGGAATGGTTCCACTGCATTTTTCTCTATATGTTCCATTTCTGATTTTGGTTTAAAAATACTAATGTCAAATGCTGCCATGTAAAACTAGCCTAAGAGTAGGGTTAGTTTTATATGGCCATAATATCCTTATTAGTGCCCTAAGGCCCATTCCTGCCACAGTTTATCTGAATCAAAGGAGAACTAGGCAAAAATGATCTCATCCCCTATCTTGTGGATAGGGGATAAGTAGCTGATCATGGGGGGGTCCAATCCCTGGGGACCCCTGGACCCTGGGACACAGCGCTCAGCGAGGAGTGCTTGCTGCATTCAAATTTTTTGGGAGCGCTGAAAAGACCTAAGTACAGCACTCGGTCATTATCGGCGCTCTCATATAAATGACTGGAGCTTGTTCTGTCTACTAGCTCCAGTCATTTATATGAGAGCGCCGATAATGACAATATGGGAGAGTATTCAGCTGTAGCACAATTCTGTGTCACAATAGAAATAATCTTTAAGAAATGGCGACAATTTACCTTTAAACTTTAACTGGTCCAATTGGCATAAACCTGGTGGATATATGCCGCAAAGTCAAAAGTGTACATGGTAGTAGTTAACAATAATTTACTATAGCTTAATTCTGAATCAATACTCTATATTGTTAATCTATATTTATTTCATTTCTGGAATAATATTGATATGTGTATCTTTTATTTAAGTCACAACTCTGTCATCATTTTTTAGCTTTAATCACATTCATTGAATGAACAGACTGTCCTCAAAGCTAATAAAGACAACCATGTCATATGAATGTACATGACGTTTTAACAACATGGCTCTTAATCTTCAGACCCATGTTTGCCTGTAGCCATTTAGGAACATGATGGCATGCCATAAAAGTGACCTTGTTAAGCATATGGTTTAACCTTATCATTTACAGCAGTATACTGTAAAAAAAAAAAAGATCACAATTACAGCATATCCTCTGGCCACAGTTCCAAAAATTCTTTTGTTCCACAGCTTGGAAAATGGTAGCTGGTTAAGAAAATTTACGAAGCCAATGACATAGCAAGTCTCCGCTGAAAAACCTGAACATAAACTTGTCAAGAGCAAACTCCCAGATCACCTGCTCCACATTTCATACTGCAGTGAGTCTCTTTCCCCTGTTTGTGTTCTAAAGAACCAAATTCAGCAACATTATATATCAGGCTGCCTGGCTGTCACCTGTGCTGCCGTATAACTAGTCCGTAAAAGACCTAAACACTGCAGGGTATTGCATGTGCTACTTCCACATTTTTCTCCTATGCTATAGTAAAAAAAAAAAAAAAGACCTTGGTCTTAGCAAGACCTTGTTTAATACCTATCCGGTTTCCTCCAGACACACTTTTTGTACAGTGTTTTTGTGGGCATAAAAAAGGCCACAATTATGTGATTTTTTTTTTTTATCTTGGTGGAGACACCTAGGGTGGCTGATACCTTTAAGCTAGGATTCTGAGGGCATTGCCAGTTCCCATAGTTGCCAATGCATCCAGCTCAATATTATGCCAAAAGAATCAAAAAATCATTGTTCTTTTGCTGGCAGAATTTCGTAGTGTGCACTGTCATCAATAGGACCCTCCTGCACTAGAATTTCCAAGCGGAATTTTGAAGCCGTATTTTTGGCTCGTAAATTCCATAGTGTGCTTGAGCTATTATAGTAAGATTCTCTTTGTTGCCTATAGACACCAATCAGAACTCAAAAACAACAACAAATCTATAAGTCAGTGCCATAAATCTTCCCTTTCATCTATAAGTGCAAAATATTTGAATTGGTGCAACCACAAAAAAAATAATCTAGGATTTTGCCTGTATTTTATTACATAAATTAAGTCCACTTGTACTGTCTATACAGTGTTAATACGATTTTAAATGTACAACAACAAAAAAGAGAGACAGCAGGGAGCCCGAACATATTATCAAGGTGGAAGCCGTATGTGGACCCCCTTGTCTGTATAATCATGTTAGTGCATTCTGCTGGAAAGAGCTGAAACAATCCTGTGATAATTTCACTAGTCACACTATGTTCCGGCTGTTGAATGGATTGACTTCTATAGATAGCTTGAGCGACACAAACTGACTGGATTTTTTTCTCTTATTTGCCTTTTTTCATAGGAAATGGTTAGCAAACAGTAAAAGAGTTAATGTTTATATCAAACCTATCCCATAGAAAAGGCCATCCAATCTCCATGCAGGCAGCATGTTACAGAACAGGAGAAGCCGAGCAAATTCATGTACAGTTTGGTTAGAAAAGGTTCTGTAGAACTTGTCAAATATTCATGTAAATCTCTGCAAGTTCTCAGCTAACGATCAGAACCACCCACTGGACTCTTAAACTGAGAATAGGCAGATTTTTACAATAAAAAAATAAATTGTTTCCAACAAAACTACATATCAATGTGCTCAGACTTTCTAGCTCCAAAATTTCTTGCAGATTGGATTACATTTTTTACATGACAGGTTCCCTTTAAATGTTTTCATGACAGGTTCCCTTTAAATGTTTTCATGACAGGTTCCCTTTAAAAACATTCAATTCATTATCAAGGTACATAGCAAGCTGCTGAATCTCATTCACAGTCATTCACAGACAATGAGAGGGTTAATCTGACAGCTTGGTCTCCGACCACTCCTGTGTTCTCCTAAGTGATCATCTGAGCTCATTCAAGATTAAATTAAAGTTAACAGCTGGCCATAGATTTTTTTTTTTAATCATTTTATTAGTGTATTTAGTGTAGCAATGCTGTAAAGAGGGACATTTTTTTTGTATTGATATTTGGTGCATGAAAGGTCAACTTGAAGTACTTTTTTGGCAATTTTAGGCTGTAAGCAAAAAGCAACAAAAGATCTTACAATCTTATAAAAGTCAATTTCAGTTTTCACGTTGCAGTGGTCACGGATTTATCAACTGTGAATGTAGCACAAAAAGTCACAAACCCCTCCAAAACGCTAGCCCAGACCTGGCTTACAAAACTGCCTTTGAAAAGTACTTTTAAAAAGTTGCAAAAAGAGCTGCAGAGAAGAGGAGGAATCCTACAAAATAGTGTTCTGAATTCCTTTAGGGAATGTTCAAGCTATGGATTTGTAGCTGAATGTCCGCTTGCGGAATTCACTGAGCAGAGATTCAGCCTGGCATCTGGCAGCGGCGGTTGGACCATGCGGTATTGTGCCGTCACCATTGACGGCATTGCAGTGCTCGCGAACATCCGCGCAAAGAATTGCTAAAGAATTGTCCGCAGTGTGAACGGGTCTCGCAGAAGACCCATTCACACAGATGCTAACGTTCATTGTACGGAATTTCACTTGCGGAATTTCACTCGCGGAATTCCGCTCACGGAATTCTGCAGTGTGAACATACCGTTATTGTTTTTTGCTTCCATGCGCCAAATTTATCAACCTCTGTGTGATAGTATGATAAATATGTAGTACATAAACAAAATCACAGCAAAAATAAATGACTTTAAAACACATTTTCTAAAGACAACAATGATCAATCTCCCCCCATTATTATTTGCAGATAAAGTGCGTCTAAAGGTGTGTTCACACATTCAGGTTTTTAATTACAATTATTGAATACAAAGCCAGAAAAGGATCTGAAAAGAGAAGTCTTTGTAATTAAAAACCTTTCTACTGTTGGTCGGCTCTATAAACTAATTGGATAATGTTATATTAACCCGTTCAGGACCCATGACGTAACGTTATGTCCCGACACCCTGGGTCTTAAGGACCCATGACGTACAGTTACGTCATGGGCAGTTCCGGTCCCCGCTGTGCGCCGGGCGGGGATCGGACTGGGATGCCTGCTGAAATCGTTCAGCAGGCATCCAGTGCAAACGCCCAGGGGGGTCATCAGAACCACCCATGTCGGTGATCGCGGCAAATCGCAACTGAATTCACACTTGCGATTTGCGCGATTCCGGGTCATTACGGGCCTTTGGTGACCCGGTGACCTGGAATAGAAGGGGGATTGCGGTTGTCTAAGACACCCACGATCCCCCTAAAGCCATAGGAGTGAGGTGGCAGGGGTGCCAGCCCTCCTATCCCTGCTATTGGTGGTCTAGACGCGACCACCAATAGCAGATCGGGGGCAGAGGGTTAACTTTCGTTTTCCCCGTCCTGCCCACCAACAATAGGTGGGGCAGGACGGGGAAAGCGACGGGGACCAACGCCGAAGATTCACTTACCGATCCGGAGGCTGCAGGCGACGGAGATCAGCGGGCAGCGACGGAGATCGGCGGGCGGCGACGTCATGCGGCTGGATCCTACGGAAGCCGGTGAGTTGCCTAGCGATATCTGGAGGGTACAGTCTGAGACCCCTAGATAGTGGTCTCCAACTGTAGCCCTCCAGATGTTGCAAAACTACAACTCCCAGCATGCCCAGACAACTGTTTGGACATGCTGGAATATGTAGTTTTGCAACAGCTGTAGGGCTACAGTTTGAGACCACTATCTGTATCCCTCTAGATCTTGCAAAACTACAACTCCTAGCATGCCCAAACAGCTGTTTGCTGTCTGGGCATGCTGGAATTTGTAGTTTTGCAACATCTGGAGGGTCACAGTTTGGAGATCACTTTGCAGTGTTC
This sequence comes from Hyla sarda, assembly GCF_029499605.1. Classification (NCBI taxonomy): domain Eukaryota; kingdom Metazoa; phylum Chordata; class Amphibia; order Anura; family Hylidae; genus Hyla; species Hyla sarda. The sequence continues at coordinate 116,063,088 of NC_079192.1, forward strand.
TCTAAAACTGTAGCCCTCCGGATATTGCAAAACTGCAAATCTCAGCATGGCCAAACAGCTGTCTCGGCATGCTGGGAGTTGTAGTTGCGTACCTCCAGCTGTTGCATAACTACATCTCCCAGCATGCCCTTTGATGATCAGTACATGCTGGGAGTTGCAGCTTTGCAACAGCTGGAGGCACACTGGTTGGAAAATACTGAGTTAGCTAACAGAACCTAACTGAAGGTTTTCCAACCAGTGTCCCTCCAGCTGTTGCAAAGCTACAACTCCCAGCATGCACGGTCTGTCAGTACATGCTGGGAGATGTAGTTTTGAAACAGCTGGAGGTTTGCTCCCCCCCCCATGTGAACGTACAGGGTACATTCACACGGACAAGTTTACAGTAAGTTTCCTGCTTCAAGTTTGGGCTGCGGCAAATTTTTCGCTGCATCGCAAACTCCTAGCGGGAAACTCACCATAACACACCAGTGCGAACGTACCCTAAAAACACTAACACAAAATAAAGGGTAAAACACTACATATACACCCCTTACACTGTGCCACCCCCCCAAAAAAAAAAAAAAATTAAAGGTATTGTATGGCAGTAGTTCCAAAACGGAGCCTCCAGCTGTTGCAAAACAACAACTTCCAGCATTTCTGGACAGCCACTGACTGTTCAGGCATCCTGGGAGATTAGCAAGAGCTGGAGGCACCCTGTTTGGGAATCACTGGCATGGAATACCCCTATGTCCACCCCTATGCAATCCCTAATTTAGTCCTCAAATGCACATGGTGCTCTCTCACTTCGGAGCCCTGTCGTATTTCAAGGAAACAGTTTAGGGCCACATATGGGGTATTTCCGTACTTGGAAGAAATTGCACTACAAATTTTGGGGGGGGGGGGTTCTCCTTTTACCCCTTATGAAAAGGAAAAGTTGGGGGCTACACCAGCTTGTTAGTGTAAAAAAAAAAAATGTACACTAACATGCTGGTGTTGCCCCATACTTTTTATTTTCACAAGCGTTAAAAGGAAAAAAAGACCCACAAAATTTGTAACGCAATTTCTCCTGAGTACAGAAATACCCCATATGTGAGCGTAAAATGTTCTGCGGACGCACAACAAGGCTCAGGAGTGAGAGTGCATTATGTACATTTAAGGCCTAAATTGGTGATTTGCACAGGGGTGGCTAATTTTACAGTGGTTCTGACATGAACGCAAAAAAATAAATACCCACATGTGACCCCATTTTGGAAACTACACCCCTCACGGAATGTAACAAGGGGTATAGTGAGCCTGAACACCCCACAGGTGTTTAATGAAAATTCTTCAAATTTGGATGGAAAAATGAAAAAAAAATATTTTTTTTTTCACTAAAATGCTGGTGTTACCCTAAATTTTTCATTTTCACAAGGGAAAATAGGAAAAAAGCCCTCCTAAATTTGTAACCCCATTTCTTCTGAGTAAGAACATACCCCATATGTGGATGTAAAGTGTTCTGCTGGCGCACTACAATGCTCACAAGAGAAGGAGCGCCATTGGGCTTTTGAAGAGAAAATTTGTCCGAAATTGAAGGCCACGTGTGTTTACAAAGCCCCCATAGTGCCAGAACAATGGACCCCTCTACATGTGACCCCAATTTGGAACCTACACCCCTCATGTAATGTAATAAGGGGTGCAGTGAGCATTTACGCCCCACAGGTGTCTGACAGTTTTTTGTAATAGTGATCCGTGAAAATGAAAAATTTAATAGAACGGGACGGCAATATCGGAACAATGGGGGATCGTAGGCAGGTAAGTGAAAGTTTATTATGTATAGTTTTACAGCCCGGGCACAGCGGGGGTTAAAAGTTTTAGCTTAGAGAACTCCTTTAACTTTCTGTCACCAGTTGATGTGAAATTTTTTTTTTTTTTTATAAAGTACCCCTTTAACAATTTAAAAATTTATGAAACATTGTGCAAATAGAAAAAGGAAATAGTCTACTCTGGAAATGAACATAAATATTATTCTAAATTTGTCTTTCTATGTTGAAATTTACTAGCCACTTTGCTTAGTGGAGACTTTTCTCAAAAGTGACAGCAGTTCTTGTCTACTAAGCACTTTTGGTGCTGATCTATTAGTAGACATATTTTACACTAGCACTGACATATTTTATATATCTAAAACATCAGGATGCATAAATTAAAATGTCAATCTAAAATTATATTTTTACTACTTCTTCCATCAGCACAGATTTGACAAATCACATGCAAAGTGTAGAGTAATATTTAACATATGCAATGATTTAGCATATGGAATATGTTAACCGGGAAATCACCAAAGGCCGGTCAATGTGTCTGAAAAGCGCTTCTAGTTAAACAGGGAACGATGTAGGAAATAAAATAAGGAAAAGAAGAGCCAATATATTCATATATTCTTGGCTACATTTCAGAACGGATAAAAATATATCTCATATTTATGTATGTTTGTATGAATATGTCACAGTGACATTATGCAGGCCCTAGAAATCATGCAATGTAGGTGCATACAAAGGGTATTTGCTTCCCAGATGAGTTGTTACAAGGACAATTATTTGTACTTTTAGGATATATATATGAGATATCTGCTTTATATGAGGGCTGGCATGAACCCCAAGAAATTCAGTATACAGTAAATGTCTATACTATTGTATTACAATACTTTGGACTTGTGTCCATGCTGTAAAATAAAGGGGTTTTCCAGGATTTTTTTTAAAATTGTGCTACAGAGGCTATAAAGTTGGTGCAGTTCATAATATAGTGTCTGTATCTGTGTTTGACGCCTGTTCTCGCAATTCTCATGACATCTTTCCCCAAATGTTAATGTTTAGCAGCATACGAAATGAGCGCTGTCTCAGTTTTTCCCAGGCTGCAGCGTGGCCCGAGACATTACATAACTAGTCAGGTGATGAAAGGGAGCTTGTCTTTTCTTCAATGGGTGAAGCAACCGCTGGGTGGGAGGAAGATCATTCTCCACTGAAGGGAATTGTAGTTTACAGCACAACACAGTATGCAAGAAAGCTGCAATGTGTGATAGGGAGAAACATTACCTCACACTCACACACAAAGGATCCTGGGACTTGTAGTTGTAGGGATGAAACTCCAACAGGAAATAGCCATTACACAGAAAGAAAGCTGCAGCATTAAGGTTGACTCACTACACAGCTATTTAGCCCGAAGAAAAGCACAGATCCTTCCTAAGCATGTCCATTACTGTCTGGCAGTTATGTACTAAAATCATCTTATGGTGGATAACCCCTTTAAAATAACCCAACTTGAAGGCAAAAATACTTTCACTTTATATTGTGTCTTGCCATACAACTATACAGTATTTTTTATTGTTATGCAATAATAAGATGAACATGAAGAACCTGCACACACCCACGGATAAATTTCCAGGCGAAAACTCTTTATTGTATTGTCTTACAGCGGGGTGCAGGAGACCTGAGTCTCAGGAGCGGGGGCGTACCACTGGATGATGACTAGTTTCATGTCATAACAGACGCTTCTTCCAGTCAGCAGTATGTCAATCTGTAGTGGTAATGGTGCTTGACAAGCTGGCACCCCCTCGTTTGGTTTAGGAGTACAAAGTATATCGAGACTGTGCTATACCCAACCTTTTCAGGTGTTGTACATACTAAAGGTGCAGTGCCTGATTGCCGCAATCCCTCTTTGGTTTTGTAAATTTTTTATTGTTAGCTTTTTGTATACTATATAGTTGATCATTGTATATGGTGTCTTTGCCAAGTGTGGTCAAATATAGTCCATGTACGGAGTAATGTATCAGATGGCAAAGGATATTTTGTACTTGTATTTTTCTTTCATATTTACTATACCTTTGCCTTAAATAGACTATTGTTTATAGTTATTAAATTTGGGGGATTAAAGGTTTCAAGGGCTACTCCCCTCTTAGACATGGAACCTATCTCTAGAATTGGGGTTCTCTATTTCTGTACTATTGGTTGTTGCATCCAGGGATGGAGAGGTGAACAAGATTACAGAAATAGCAAAGCTTCATGTGCTCCCTAAATCTGAAGATACAGAAAGAGTTGAGCTTTCTGTGCTACATTGTTTTCATAACTTTAATTGCATTCTTGTGAATAAAATGTAAGCCAACTTCACATTACAAATTCAAAACTGACGCGTTTCGAGCGCATGCGCTCGAAACCCGTCAAGTTTAGAATTTGTTATGTGAAGTTGGTTTACATTATATTCATGAGGTTGCAAATAAAGCCGCATTGACTGTCAAGTGTTGGATTGTTTCATTTTCATTACCACTGTGTGAACACCATGAGCCTGAGTGTGGATCCGTGCATGAGAGCTATCGAGAGGCGAGCTAAACTTTCTCTGACTTTGCTGCATGTATAGCATGTTCTGTGTCATAAATTTCTAAAATGGGAATACCCCTTTAAGAATCCACCAGGAACCATTTCTTCTCCTTGTCCTGTAACAATACTTCTTGCCTAACAATATTACTGTTAATCATCCAATATGTAGACATAGATGGTGTTTGATCCATGACAATACGGACTGATGAAAGTGAAGTTCAATAAAAGATACAATTAGCTTAACCAGCTTCCTTCTTCATAGATTCTTTCTTAAGACACAGTAAGCAATTACATTTCTTTTTCACAGTCAGAGGACATACCAAATTAACTTTTATATTGGCCTTTAGGAATTTCTCCATTAAAAACTCAATGCTTCATGCAAATAACAACTCCACCAGCTCCCATTACAAGTACAATAATCCAGTCCAGAATACAATTACATGTACAGTATGTATAAAGAGCGAAAGGGATATTGTAAGGCCACATCCCTCCCAGTCTTGGGCTAGGCTACTAATTTCATTCATTCATTTCCCCTTGTTATACATTTATTGGTAACTGGCTCTATGTGAGATGCCAAGAGTCCATAATGAAGATTACAGTTAAAACCATCGTCGTGTCAAGTCAAACTTCATATATTATCTGTTATATTAAAAACCATGTGGATTAACGCTGAAAAACATCTTGCATTCAGCACGTCATTGTCTAAACAGAGGTAGGGTGTCTTCAGAAATTGTTGTTGTTAAACTAAAATCTTCAATATTCCAGCTGGTCAAGTTTTCAAACCCTTTAAGAACTGGCATGAGATCAGGAAGCGGAATAACGAGAGGAAGAGGGATTGGAGAGGTTCACATAGGATGTATGAAACATTAAGTGTCAATGCACCGAGAGACTATTAAGAAGCCCAACATCTGGAGCAGTTGATGGATAAATTGGACAAGGCAGAGGACTTGAATAGGAGCCTAGTCAAATCAAACGATAAGGTCCACAGAAAGCCTTTTACATATGCACGTACATAACAGCATGGATTAAGAGGCAGACTGTGCAAACCTTAAGCAATGCTTTATTTCTATCGAAGTACAAAAATAAAAGCAGTAGTCCAAAATTAACAAAAGGGGAGAAAAGACTTTTCGACAGTGAAATAAGAACAGAGAATTAAGTTCTTTTGTCTACTAATGTTTAGAGATGAGCGAACTTACAGTAAATTTGATTCGTCACAAACTTCTCGGCTCGGCAGTTGATGCCTTTTCCTGCATAAATTAGTTCAGCTTTCCGGTGCTCCAGTGGGCAGGAAAAGGTGGATACAGTCCTAGGAGACTCTTTCCTAGGAATGTATCCACCTTTTCCAGCCCACCAGAGCACCTGAAGGCTGAACTAATTTATGCAGGAAAAATCATCAACTGCCAAGCCGAGAAGTTCGTGACGAATCAAATTTACTGTAAGTTCGCTCATCTCTACTAATGTTTTTTAAACTTTAAAGTTTAGCGCACCAAAAAAAAAAAAAAAAAATATATATATATATATATATATATATATATATATATATACATATATACAGTGGTCCCTCAACATATGATATTAATTAGTTCCAGGAGAACCATCATATGTTGAAACCATCATATGTCGAGTACATATGTCTATGTAAAAATGGTAATTGGTTCTGGGGCCTTGGAACCATTGTATGTTGAATACATATCTCTATGGGAAACTGCTAATTGGTTCTGGGATGACCATTGTATGGGGAGTGTTTAACAAACCAGGGTGCCTCCAGCTGTTGCACAACTACAACTCCCAGCATGCATGTACAGCCATTGACTGTCTGGGCATGCTGAGAGTTATAGTTTTGCAACAGCTGGAGGCACACTGATAGGGAAACATTGATATATGGGGTGTATAGTGTGTATATGTACTGTACTGTACAGTTCTTTAAATACCTTCAGGGGGGACAGAATGTCCTCCATTACGATCCTGCCGACTACAGCTCTATAGGAAAGGAAGGGGAGGGCAGCCAGCAGCTCATTGGATGCCTGCAGCAAGATGCTGCAGGCTATTGGCTATGGCTGCACTGGGGGGGGGGGGCAGGGCTTACACGGAGCTCACAGTGGAAGCCTGTATGAGTTAGCAGGACAGCATGTGAGTAACAGGAGGCAGAACGGGGCACACGGGGACATTAAACAACTATCTGTCAGTTACTGAAGTTGTCAGCGCTGTCAGATAGCTGTTTGTACGATGGCCCCAACACACAGCAGCATCATATGTTGATGCTGCCTTCAACATACGATGGGCTCTGAGAGGCCATCATATGTTGAAATGATCATATGTCGGGGCCATCATAAGTCGGGGGGGTCACTGTATATATATATATATATATATATATATATATATATATATATATATTACTGTATAAACTGTATTTGTTTCATCTGTGTGAAATAACATAGCAGGGGGAATTTACTAAAACTGTCTATTTCAGTGCAAACTTAGATGGACAGACTCCAGATGTGGCAGATTTTTTACAGTGGCTCAGACAGATTGATAAATCTCGTACGTCTGTAGACTGTCTAGTCTAAGTCTTCTGCCTAGTTTATGTTGACACCAACAGTTTTTTTTTGCCTTTCTTTAGCCAAAAGTAATATAGCAAAATTGTGGTGCATTTTAAGCCATGCCCCTTTTATCCATGCCACACCACTTTTCCCATAAGCCATGCCCCTTGTTGGACAAAGTGTACTTTCCTGTTCTTTTTAGCTGATGCAGCATAATAATTGTGTCTCAATGGCTGTACACCGCAATTTTGGTACAGTTGAAGCCAAAATTGGGGCTTGACAGCCATAGCAAATGTGGGTCAATGTCTCTGTAAATCAACGTGCAAGGTTGTTATATATTTTTTAAATGGTCAATGACAGGTATTCTCTTACTGGTGTTATTTAAATCCCTTAGTCATGTACTACCCACTTAGGCCTAAACTAGGTTTAACCCCTTAAGGACTCAGCCCATTTGGGCCTTAATAACTCTTTTATATTTTCATCCACAGACTAGTATGAGGGCTTGTTTTTTGCATGACCAGTTGTCCATTGTAATGCCATCACTCACTTTACCATAAAATGTATGGCACAACCAAAAAAAAATACTATTTATTTATTTAGCAAATTTTGGAAGGTTTTGATTTCACGCAATACAGTTCACAGTAAAAATGACATGTGTTCTTTATTCTTTGGGTCAATACGATTAAAATTATACCATGATAACATAATTTTCTATTACTGTTGCGCTTAAAAAAACGTAAACTTTTAAACCAAATTAGTACGTTTAAAAAAAAAAAAACTATTTTGAAGACCTATAAAATTTTTTTTTCCATATAACCAGTGTTATGAGGGCTAAATTTTTGTGCCATGATCTGTACTTTTTATTAATACCACAATTGCTTATATAAAACTTTTTATAAATATTTTTAATAAATTTTTGATTTTATTTTACATTCACGCCGTTCACCGTATGGTATTATTAACATTATATTTTAATAGTTTGGATATTTATGCACGCGGCAATGCCAAATATGTATATATATGTCACGATGCCGGCTGGCAGGTAGTGGATCCTCTGTGCCAGAGAGGGATTGGCGTGGACCGTGCTAGTGGACCGGTTCTAAGCCACTACTGGTTTTCACCAGAGCCCGCCGCAAAGCGGGATGGTCTTGCTGCGGCGGTAGTGACCAGGTCGTATCCACTAGCAACGGCTCACCTCTCTGGCTGCTGAAGATAGGCGCGGTACAAGGGAGTAGGCAAAAGCAAGGTCGGACGTAGCAGAAGGTCGGGGCAGGCAGCAAGGATCGTAGTCAGGGGCAACGGCAGAAGGTCTGGAAACACAGGCAAGGAACACACAAGGAACGCTTTCACTGGCACTAAGGCAACAAGATCCGGCAAGGGAGTGCAGGGGAAGTGAGGTGATATAGGGAAGTGCACAGGTGAACACACTAATTGGGACCACTGCGCCAATCAGCGGCGCAGTGGCCCTTTAAATCGCAGAGACCCGGCGCGCGCGCGCCCTAGGGAGCGGGGCCGCGCGCGCCGGGACAGAACAGACGGAGAGCGAGTCAGGTAGGGGAGCCGGGGTGCGCATCGCGAGCGGGCGCTACCCGCATCGCGAATCGCATCCCGGCTGGCAGCGGAATCGCAGCGCCCCGGGTCAGAGGACGTGACCGGAGCGCTGCCGCAGGGAGAGTGAAGCGAGCGCTCCGGGGAGGAGCGGGGACCCGGAGCGCTCGGCGTAACAGTACCCCCCCCTTGGGTCTCCCCCTCTTCTTAGAGCCTGAGAACCTGAGGAGCAGACTTTTGTCTAGGATGTTGTCCTCAGGTTCCCAGGATCTCTCTTCAGGACCACAACCCTCCCAGTCCACTAAAAAAAAATTTTTCCCTCTGACCTTTTTGGCAGCTAAAATTTCTTTGACCGAGAAGATGTCCGAGGAGCCAGAAACAGGAGTGGGAGGAACAGATTTGGGAGAAAAACGGTTGAGGATGAGTGGTTTGAGAAGAGAGACGTGAAAGGCATTAGGGATACGAAGAGAGGGAGGAAGAAGAAGTTTATAAGAGACAGGATTAATTTGACACAAAATTTTGAAAGGACCAAGATAGCGTGGTCCCAACTTGTAGCTAGGGACACGGAAGCGGACATATTTAGCGGAGAGCCATACCTTGTCTCCAGGGGAAAAAACGGGGGGAGCTCTCCTTTTCTTATCCGCAAACTTCTTCATGCGTGATGAAGCCTGTAAGAGAGAATTTTGGGTCTCTCTCCATATGATGGAAAGGTCACGAGAAATTTCATCCACAGCGGGCAGACCAGAGGGCAAGGGAGTAGGGAGGGGGGGAAGAGGGTGACGGCCGTACACCACGAAAAATGGGGATTTGGAGGAAGACTCAGAGACCCTGAAGTTATACGAGAATTCGGCCCATGGGAGGAGATCTGCCCAGTCATCCTGGCGGGAGGAAACAAAATGTCGCAAATAATCACCCAAGATCTGGTTAATCCTTTCTACTTGTCCATTGGACTGGGGATGATATGCAGAAGAAAAATTTAATTTAATCTTGAGTTGTTTACAGAGAGCCCTCCAGAATTTAGACACGAATTGGACGCCTCTATCCGAGACAATCTGCGTAGGCAACCCGTGAAGACGAAAAATGTGTACAAAAAATTGTTTAGCCAACTGAGGCGCAGAAGGAAGACCAGGAAGAGGGATGAAATGTGCCATTTTGGAGAATCGATCAACGACCACCCAAATAACAGTGTTGCCACGGGAAGGGGGTAAATCAGTAATAAAATCCATACCAATCAGAGACCAAGGCTGTTCGGGGACAGGCAGAGGATGAAGAAAACCAGCGGGCTTCTGGCGAGGAGTCTTATCCCGGGCACAGATAGTGCAGGCTCGCACAAAGTCCACAACATCCGTCTCCAGAGTCGGCCACCAATAGAAGCGGGAGATGAGTTGCACAGATTTCTTGATACCCGCATGACCTGCGAGATGGGAGGAGTGACCCCATTTGAGGATTCCGAGGCGTTGGCGAGGAGAAACAAAGGTCTTTCCTGGAGGAGTCTGCCTGATGGAGGCAGGAGAAGTGGAGATCAGGCAGTCAGGTGGAATGATGTGTTGCGGAGAGAGTTCAACTTCTGAGGCATCCGAGGAACGAGAGAGAGCATCGGCCCTAATGTTCTTATCGGCAGGACGAAAGTGAATCTCAAAATTAAATCGGGCAAAGAACAGAGACCACCGGGCCTGGCGAGGATTCAGCCGTTGGGCAGACTGGAGGTAGGAGAGGTTCTTGTGGTCGGTGTAGATAATAACAGGAGAACTTGATCCCTCCAGCAGATGCCTCCATTCCTCAAGTGCTAATTTAATGGCTAGAAGCTCTCGATCCCCGATGGAGTAGTTCCTCTCCGCTGGAGAGAAGGTCCTAGAGAAAAAACCACAAGTGACAGCATGCCCGGAAGAATTTTTTTGTAGAAGAACAGCTCCAGCTCCCACTGAGGAGGCATCAACCTCCAATAGGAAGGGTTTGGAAGGGTCAGGTCTGGAGAGGACGGGAGCCGAAGAAAAGGCAGACTTGAGTCGTTTAAAGGCGTCTTCTGCTTGAGGAGGCCAGGACTTGGGATCAGCATTTTTTTTGGTTAAAGCCACGATAGGAGCCACAATGGTAGAAAAATGTGGAATAAATTGCCTGTAATAATTGGCGAACCCCAAAAAGCGTTGGATAGCACGGAGTCCGGAGGGGCGTGGCCAATCTAAGACGGCAGAGAGTTTGTCTGGATCCATCTGTAGTCCCTGGCCAGAGACCAAATATCCTAGAAAAGGAAGAGATTGGCATTCAAACAGACATTTCTCAATTTTGGCATAGAGTTGGTTGTCACGAAGTCTCTGAAGAACCATACGGACATGCTGGCGGTGTTCTTCTAGATTGGCAGAAAAAATTAGGATATCGTCCAGATATACAACAACACAGGAGTATAAGAGATCACGAAAAATTTCATTGACAAAGTCTTGGAAGACGGCAGGGGCGTTGCACAGTCCAAAGGGCATGACCAGATACTCAAAGTGTCCATCTCTGGTGTTAAATGCCGTTTTCCACTCGTCCCCCTCTCTGATGCGGATGAGGTTATAGGCGCCTCTTAAGTCCAATTTAGTGAAGATGTGGGCACCTTGGAGGCGATCAAAGAGTTCAGAGATGAGGGGTAAGGGGTAGCGGTTCTTAACCGTGATTTTATTAAGACCGCGGTAGTCAATGCAAGGACGTAGGGAGCCATCTTTTTTGGACACAAAGAAAAATCCGGCTCCGGCAGGAGAGGAGGATTTACGGATAAAGCCCTTTTTTAGATTCTCCTGGACGTATTCGGACATGGCAAGAGTCTCTGGGGCAGAGAGAGGATAAATTCTGCCCCGGGGTGGAGTAGTGCCCGGGAAGAGGTCGATAGGGCAATCATAAGGCCTGTGAGGAGGTAGAGTCTCAGCTTGTTTTTTGCAGAAAACATCCGCGAAGTCCATATAGGCCTTAGGGAGACCGGTTACTGGAGGAACCACAGAGTTACGGCAAGGGTTACTGGGAACCGCTTTTAGACAGTTCTTGGAACAAGAGGACCCCCAACTCTTGATCTCCCCAGTGGACCAATCCAGGGTAGGGGAATGAAGTTGAAGCCAGGGAAGTCCAAGGAGAATTTCCGAGGTGCAATTGGGGAGGACCAAAAGTTCAATCCTCTCATGATGAGATCCGATGCTCATAAGAAGGGGCTCCGTGCGGAAACGTATGGTACAGTCCAATCTTTCATTATTTACACAATTGATGTAGAGGGGTCTGGCGAGACTGGTCACCGGGATGTTGAACCTGTTGACGAGAGAGGCCAAAATAAAATTTCCTGCAGATCCTGAGTCCAAGAAGGCCACTGTAGAGAAGGAGAAGGCAGAGGCAGACATCCGCACAGGCACAGTAAGACGTGGAGAAGCAGAGTAGACATCAAGGACTGTTTCACCTTTGTGCGGAGTCAGCGTACGTCTTTCCAGGCGGGGAGGACGGATAGGACAATCTCTTAGGAAGTGTTCGGTACTAGCACAGTACAGGCAGAGGTTCTCCATACGGCGTCGTGTCCTCTCTTGAGGTGTCAGGCGAGACCGGTCGACCTGCATAGCCTCCACGGCGGGAGGCACAGGAACAGATTGCAGGGGACCAGAGGAGAGAGGAGCCGAGGAGGAGAAACGCCTCGTGCGAACAGAGTCCATATCTTGGCGGAGTTCCTGACGCCTTTCGGAAAAACGCATGTCAATGCGAGTGGCTAGGTGAATAAGTTCATGTAGATTAGCAGGAATTTCTCGTGCGGCCAGAACATCTTTAATGTTGCTGGATAGGCCTTTTTTGAAGGTCGCGCAGAGGGCCTCATTATTCCAGGACAATTCTGAAGCAAGAGTACGGAATTGTACGGCATACTCGCCAACGGAAGAATTACCCTGGACCAGGTTCAACAGGGCAGTCTCAGCAGAAGAGGCTCGGGCAGGTTCCTCAAAGACACTTCGGATTTCCGAGAAGAAGGAGTGTACAGAGGCAGTGACGGGGTCATTGCGGTCCCAGAGCGGTGTGGCCCATGACAGGGCTTTTCCGGACAGAAGGCTGACTACGAAAGCCACCTTAGACCTTTCAGTGGGAAACAGGTCCGACATCATCTCCAGATGCAGGGAACATTGGGAAAGAAAGCCACGGCAAAACTTAGAGTCCCCATCAAATTTATCCGGCAAGGATAAGCGTATCCCAGGAGCGGCCACTCGCTGCGGAGGAGGTGCAGGAGCTGGCGGAGGAGATGACTGCTGAAGCTGTGGTAGTAACTGTTGTAGCATATCGGTCAGTTGAGACAGCTGTTGGCCTTGTTGCGCTATCTGTTGTGACTGCTGGGCGACCACCGTGGTGAGGTCAGCGACAACTGGCAGAGGAACTTCAGCGGGATCCATGGCCGGATCTACTGTCACGATGCCGGCTGGCAGGTAGTGGATCCTCTGTGCCAGAGAGGGATTGGCGTGGACCGTGCTAGTGGACCGGTTCTAAGCCACTACTGGTTTTCACCAGAGCCCGCCGCAAAGCGGGATGGTCTTGCTGCGGCGGTAGTGACCAGGTCGTATCCACTAGCAACGGCTCACCTCTCTGGCTGCTGAAGATAGGCGCGGTACAAGGGAGTAGGCAAAAGCAAGGTCGGACGTAGCAGAAGGTCGGGGCAGGCAGCAAGGATCGTAGTCAGGGGCAACGGCAGAAGGTCTGGAAACACAGGCAAGGAACACACAAGGAACGCTTTCACTGGCACTAAGGCAACAAGATCCGGCAAGGGAGTGCAGGGGAAGTGAGGTGATATAGGGAAGTGCACAGGTGAACACACTAATTGGGACCACTGCGCCAATCAGCGGCGCAGTGGCCCTTTAAATCGCAGAGACCCGGCGCGCGCGCGCCCTAGGGAGCGGGGCCGCGCGCGCCGGGACAGAACAGACGGAGAGCGAGTCAGGTAGGGGAGCCGGGGTGCGCATCGCGAGCGGGCGCTACCCGCATCGCGAATCGCATCCCGGCTGGCAGCGGAATCGCAGCGCCCCGGGTCAGAGGACGTGACCGGAGCGCTGCCGCAGGGAGAGTGAAGCGAGCGCTCCGGGGAGGAGCGGGGACCCGGAGCGCTCGGCGTAACAATATATATATATATATATATATATATATATATATATATATATATATATATATTTCTTTTTTTTTTACACTTTTTGGGGGTGAAATAGGGAAAATGGGACAATTTACATTTTTATTGGGGGAGCATTTTTTCAATTTTTTTTAACTTTTTTTTACTTCTATTATGACACTTTATTAGTCCCCATAGGGGACTATTTATAGCAATCATTTGATTGCTAATACTGATCAGTGCTATGCATAGGGCATAGCACTGATCAGTGTTATCGGTCATCTTCTGTTCTGGTCTGCTCGATCGCAGACCAGAGCAGAAGACCCGTGGATGGCAGCGGAGGCAGGTGAGGGGACCTCCATCTGCCATTCTGGATGACCGGATTGCTGCGGCAGCGCTGTGGGCGATTCGATCATGCATTTTAGTGACCGCATCTGTATTGATCACGGCATCTGAGGGGTTAATGGTGGGCATCTGCGTGATTGCAGATGTCGGCCATCACCGGCGGGTCCCTGGCTACTATCAGCAGCCGGGACCTGCCGCACATGACCCGAGCATCGATTCGATGCTCACGGTTATGTATAGGATGTAAATGTACATCCTGGTGCGTTAAATACCACCTCACCAGAACGTACATTTAATTCCTGCGTCATTAAGGGGTTAATCCAGTAGCTGGATTAACCAAATTGTCTGAGGTTTTTTCGTTTCTCCAAAGCAACCAAACTTAGCTCAGCTTTTATTTTACCACCCTGAGTTGTGATAGGTTGCTAAGGGAAAGCCAGAAAGCTTCTGTCCTCAGACAGATTAGTTAATCTGGTCAGTGTATCAGCTTTCTCCGGAGTGCTCCCTTCAGAAGGGTTGTCAAGTAAGTAAAAAAAAAAAAAAGTTAAAATAGAAGGGGGGATTGGGTTGAATTTTTTTTAAAAACAAAGTACTCACTTCATGGATGATGACATTCCAGTAGTGCCCAATTCCCTGATAATCTCCATTTCTGCTAAGGCCATTGACTTAATGAGCAGGTATCTCCTGTCTGTTGAGATCTGGACCAGAAATGGAAGTGGAGATAGAAGAGAATGGTGCTCCATCGGAACAGCAGTAGCGAGGGATCAGAGAGCTGGGTGCTGCTTTCTTTTGTTAACCCACTCTTCCCTTACTAACTTTTCCACACTAGCTTTAATTTTATCCTTTTGTATAACCCCCTTTTACAAATCCAATAGGTAGAGAGATATTGCGCATATTAAACTGTATCACCAAAGTCACCCCATTGTAAATTTTGATCTTCAGGAATCCTCAACAGACAAAATAATAAAAGTATTTTCTTTTTCTTTAACTTTTTCAAGTGAACATCGTTCTTATATATAGCTTTTACATGCTCGGTTTTGCTCTTTTTCTTCAGTGAGATCAAAAGGACCCAGGTGGCTGGAACATACGTGTTTTCATCTGATGTCTGGCAGCTCGGAAAAAGGCCTGTTCTACCTCTTACTGTTAGAAGACTTTTCATGAGAGAAAAGAAAAGTCTAGCAAAACTACCAATAGTATATACCTCCCAAGCTGTTTATTTTACTGGATTCTCAGCTTGCATTGCATTATTCTGTCTGCTGTACATTTTTTATATACCCTCTTTGTATTCAGTACAAGCCCAATGAATCACAATACTATGGGGCAAACTTTATCATTTGGTGAAGAATTAGCTTTACTATGGATGTTGATGGGAAAGCTGATACTCTTGTGGTTGTGTCTACCTGACCACTTGCACCTTCTTTGAACTTATAAGGTATTTACAAACTATACTTGACCCAATTCATAAACACATTCCATATACATAGAAGGCTATAAATATATATATAATATTCTTATTGTGCTTTATGCACTACCACTGTATTGGTCTCCCAATGTACGTAATGTAATAATCAATGCATGGGGACCTTAAAACGTAACATTTATTATTTTTTTTCATGATAAAATAGTACTTGCAAAAAATGTATTACTTATATACAAATTCTGTACCTGCCGCCACCTGTGTAAACACTTGCAGTCTGTATAGAGCAGTGGTGCTCATTCACACTTCGTGTTTAAGTGTTTCCATTCTGTCCTTTAGTCCAATATCTCCAATATTGATACACAACACTGCAATGTTCACTCTTGCACTTATTCTTTTGTATAGTACCGTTGGAAACTAAGTGTCACACTCTATTGCAATAGGTCCACAATTGCACATAATCCCACAGTTCCACACTTGCACTTGGTTTTGTGTATTGCACTATAATAGGTTACGTGTCACACTCTATTGCAGTAGGTCCACAATTGCACATAGTTCCTTTTATACTGCTCTTATTGTAAACTGTGTATCAATAATGCACAATATATTGCACTTATTTCCTTTTGAGTATGCAACCTTATTCACATTTGTATGACTCTATGAGCATTTTTTATCCATACATTCAGACACTTAGCTTATCTTCTCTTGAGTGGGCATCCGTTTGATGTGCAATCTTAGAACATCATCCACATTAGAAGCGTTATTCTGCATCCATTTGTATGCAGTCTTTGAACATCATTCACATTAGATAAGTAGATCCTACGTGTTACATCCGATATGATTCTTCAGGGATCTCGGTTAGCATATTTTCTTTGCCTTCATATCTTTTGTGTGCAGCTCTGATGCCAGCTGTACTACTATTAAATGCTCGCGCCAACTTTTATATCCGTAACTCCTCCTATTTTTTCCTACACATGACTTGAGAATCCAATCAGCTCCTTATGCGTCAGTCTTGGCCTCTGCTTCTCATGCTTGGTTTTCTTTTTATACAACAGGTATGTGTGGGTGGGTTTACATAGTTATTTCCTCAGGTATGTGTACCTCGCCTCGTTCTGAGTATCATTTCAGGTGGAAACACCTTTTTCTTACGTTCCAGCAGGGATCTTGCCATTGGTGTAATTCGATACTTCCTTATTACTGCGGCTCTTGTTTAACTTGTACGCCGCAGATATTCTATAGTTACCCTACTGTTTAGATATTGTCTATTATTTATATTAAGATTATTCCAATAAATTCAGCGATCTAATGTTATTTTTATTATTAGTTTTTAATGGCAGTTCATCTCGACGCAATCAGCATAGATGTTAAATATTGTTGGAACATTTTCTCTTTTGTTTTTCTTCTTTTTCTTTAGTTGTACTTTGATGTTTCTTTTAGTTGTGTTTCTGTTTTTCTAGCTTAATAGTGTATGAGATGACATTATTCTATGTAGCTAACATATGATACAAAGTCCTTTAAATCATACGTTTTCACACATTGCAACTTGTATATCCAAAACGCTTCTCGTTGCAAGAGCATCTTGTCCAAGTCACCTCCTCTTTTTGGAGGGGGCATCACTTGTATAATTTGTGCTTTTTACCCCTGGGCTTTACGCTCGTTACACTCTGCAAAATGTATTCCTATGGGGGTTTCCCTGGGGTCTGAATCTCTTGCCTATGTAGTTCTTTGGACATGGACCAGTTAACAAATACACCACCCCTTTTGTTTCGCAATTTGCCAATTGGTGTGTGATATATTCGTTTCTGGTTGTTACACTCCGAAATATGTTGCTTCGTTCTACATAGTGGCACGTTGTGCATTTGCTGCATGGAAAAGTCCCCTTTGGTTTTTGATTAAGCCAACCTTCTCTTTGTTCTGGCTCAAAGTTGCTTTTGGTTTATGTATCTTGCAGATGTTTCCCTCTTTTGTATGTTATTTGGGGAATATCTGTAATTATATCTGACAATGATGCATCCAATTTTAAAATGCCCCCAAATTTTGGGAGAATGTTCTTTACTTCCCTAGCTTTGTCATCACATACGCCTATTATCCTAGACATGCCTCCTTCTTGCTCTCTCTGTTTGTTTTTTTGTTTTTAAAACTTTTTTTTAGGTATATATTTTAAAATTAATATCTACCACTAACACCGTTTGTATTGCAATATATTAATTATTATTATTATTATTATTATTGTTAATAAGTTTCAGCCTTCTTATTCTAATGTATAATTTAAATGATTAAAAGAAGTATCTTGGACAAAAACGTATCCCCTATAGCAAAATAGAGGATAAGTTTTACATTGCAGGGTCCGAGCGTTGGAGTCCCCCATGAGCTCCTGTTTGGAGCCCCTGAGCCTCCTGTTTGGAGCCACAGCAGTGGAGGCCATGCCCCCCCCCCCCATGTATCTCTATGGAAGAGCAATCTTTGTCTCTCCCAAAGAGCTATGTAAAGGGAGATGGCAGCCCCCCACTTCAGGTGGGGGCAGTGACGCACAGCTGTGGAGGAGAGCCGGGCTCCTAACATGAGATTGTGGGGGGGGCCCCAGCACTTGGACCCGCCGCAATCTAAAACGTATCCCCTATCCGCAGGATAGGGGATAAGTTTTTGTCCATTATACGTCTCCTTTAACCCCTTAAGGACCCGGGTTTTTTCCGTTTTTGCTCCTTGCATTTAAAAAATCATAACTCTTTCAATTTTGCTCCTAAAAATCCATATGAGGGCTTATTTTTTGCGCCACCAATTCTAATTTGTAATGACGTCAGTCATTTTGCCCAAAAATCTATGGTGAAAAGGAAAAAAAATAATTGTGAGACAAAATTGAAAAAAAACCCCGCTGTTTTGTAACTTTTGGGGGCTTCCGTTTCTGCGTAGTACATTTTTCGGTAAAAAGGACACCTTATCTTTATTCTGTAGGTTCATATGATTAAAATGATACCCTACTTATATAGTTTTGATTTTGTCGTACTTCTGGAAAAAATCATAACTTCATGCAGGAAAATGAATACGTTTAAAATTGTCATTTCTGACCCCTATAACTTTTTTATTTTTCCGCGTATGGGGCGGTATGAGGGCTCATTTTTTGGACGTGATCTGAAGTTTTTAACGGTACCATTTTTGCATTGATGGGACTTATTGATTCATGATATAAAAAGTGACCAAAAATGCACTATTTTGGAATTTTTTTGCACATACGCCATTGAACGTGCGTTTTAATTAATGATATATTTTCATAATTCGGACATTTCCGCATGCGGTGATACCATATATGTTTATTTTTATTTTTATTTACACTGTGTTTTTTTATGGGAAAAGGGGGGTGATTCAAACTTTTATTGGGGAGGGGTTAAATGATCTTTATTCACTTTTTTTTTCACTTTTTTTTTGCAGTGTCCCATAGGGACCTATAACACTGCACACACTGATCTTTTACATTGATCACTGGTTTCTCATAAGAAACTAGTGATCGATGATTCTGCCGCTTGACTGCTCATGTCTGGATCTAAGGCACTGAGCAGTCATTCAGCGATCAGACAGCGAGGAGGCAGGTAGGGACCCTCCTGCTGTCCTGTAAGCTGTTCGGAATGCCACGATTTCGCCGCGGCTATCCCGAACAGCCCACTGAGCTAACCGGCATACTTTCACTTTCACTTTAGACGCGGCGTTCAACTTTGAGCGCCGCATCTAAAGGGTTAATAGTGATCAATGCCACGCGCTATTAGCCACAGGTCCCGGCCGTTGTTAGAGGCCGGGCCCGACCCGCTATGACGCAGGGCCACGCCGTGGCCCCGCGTTATAGATCGGGAGCGGACACATGACGTTCCAGTACGTCATGTGTCCTTAAGGGGTTAAGGTTTAAAGAGTACCTGTCAACAAAAAAACTTTTTATATGTTGTAAAGTATTGTATTATTAACATGTTTCTAAATGTTTGTTTAAAAAAAAATGTATATTTACATTTTTATTTTCTGTTGGGAAAACCCACCACCAGGGGTCTCCCTACATTTCCCAGCCACTAGTCTCTTATTGATTTTGGACTCATGTCAGCCTGGCATGAGTCCAAAATCTCAGAGTGTGGCAGGGACACGTGACGAGCACAGTGCTGCTCCCTGTCTGTCAATCAGACAGGTGGGAGCAAACGCTGTGCTTGCAGTAATCAGGCGTTGCCCCCTGTGCAGGTGAGCCATCGCATGTTGGGCAAATGTCAGTGCAGCTCTGCAAGAAGAGAGGATCAGGTCTGCCTTCCCCCTCGTCTGATTGAGGTCTTCTACAACTCTGCAATAATTTACCTTAGAAAGGAGAGAGGGCAAAAGTGAGCCCTGGCAGGCCTTAGATGATGTCGCACCTGCCGGGCCATGCCCCCTTCCTATCTAGCTCATGCCAGGAGCCTGAGCAGTTCCACTGAATGGCAAAAAGGTATTTATATACAGTTTTAGAAAAGAATAAAGGGAGGGATAGAGTCAGCGATTGTCAGGGACAGATGGTAGGGGGGGGATTAGGGACAGTTTAGTTGATGGCAGGTACTCTACAATAAAGGTTTTATATATACATACATATATATATATATATACACACATATATATATATATATATATATATATATATATATGCAAACAAGGTGGAACCGCTCACCGCTCCTGCGTCTGCTGCACGCCCTCGTGCTACGGACACCGATACCGCTCCCGGTTCAGTAGAGACCACAAAAGAAGACGTCCGGCACTCAGGGAATAGCAGGTAAAAACTTGTATATGGCTTTATTCAAACGCAATAGGCAGGACAGGATCTGACGCGTTTAGCACGCTCAGGTGCTTAGTCGTAGATATATATATATATATATATATATATATATATATATATATATATATATATATAATATTTACATTAGAATTACCTGATCTCCTATGTACTATATTTTTGTATTATTAAAAGGAATTCAAGAGCCTGTTACCAGCTTCTATTTTTCAGATAAAATCCACTTAGAGAATAAAAATGAAGTTTAGAATAGGAGAAATACAATTTTTAGAACAATTAGGTCTTGATCATATAAGCCTAGAGACACTGGTTATGTTAAGTAAAACAGGATTCAAGAGGATAGTAAGTAGAATATTAGTGTGCTGAATTTAGAGAACAATAATGTTGTATGATATGGGGAAATAGGAAATGTATAATACTGGGATACTTGCAAAGTGGGCAGCCCTATTGATATACACCAACTGCCTATGAGTTGAAATGTGCTATAGAGAATATTGTATTATACGTGAATTCTCGGGTTCTATGCTTTTACTAAATTCTGCTGACTGGGTATGTACATTAAAGCTCTTTTTATAGGAAGATAAATCTGTGGGTCTATCTGTAGTCCTGGCCTCGGTTAATGAATCCTTCCAGCTGCTGTACATTTACAGAAATAACATCATCAACTGGTAGATTTATCCACAGGCTCTATCAGGAAGAGCTAAACATTCATTTCCTGCAAGAAAAGTATCACAACTATATGAAGGCTGACACTACAACGCAAATATCACATCATGCCTTTGTTTCCTGCGCAGTCATTGCTTAATCCAGCTCTTGTTATCGTACCTGCAGACAATATAGGAGCTTTAAATATTACAATGCACTAATATTCAATTAATCTTCAAACAGTTTAACCATCAGTTTACAACAATGGTTTGCTTTTATTGAGCCATTGTTTGTTTTTAGAGAACTGCAATATTGATAAATATCTGATAGACTCCTATTCTTTGTTCCTCTTATGATCAGGAACAATCATGGTAGCACAGAAACGTACTGCTCTCCATTGGAACCTGTAAAGTGCCTGTGTTCTCTCAATGGATGGAAAACTTAAAGCAACTGGGATGAAGGACATCACAATATCCCAGTACAGTACAGTAATAGCAAAAAGTGTTCTAGGTCAAGGAAGGAAAAACAAACATTTACAGTGAAACATAATGATATGATGTTTAAGGAGTTTTTCACATCTGCGAGAAAATAAATATTCTGTTAGTAAATATGATCTTCCTTTTAAAACAGAAAGAAAAAAAGACCATAAGGGAGAGAATATTTCATGAATGTGCTAATGGCTTAACCTGGATGGGGCTGAGGAGGCATTTGCCACTTGCTGCTTAGTAGCTCACGTACATCCTTTCTTAAAGGGAATGTGTCCTCAAAATGACATTTTTTTTTTTTTTTTGCAATTTCCATTTTTCGATGTATATTTTAAACTTATCCTGAAATCTTCCAGTTTTTATTCTGGCCACTAAGCCTAAAACTAAACTGATACTTCCTGTTTTGTACAGATAATTTCTCAGCAGGGCCTTTCCTATCACAGGCAGGAGTAGAATGAAAGGTGATACCAGATAACACTGGATCCACCACCATTCTCAGTATACTCAGTAACGTCTGTAATAAATGCTCAATAAATGCTGGTTAAAAAATTCAGGCAAGAATACTGCCCCAAAAATAACAACACATAAAAAATTGACAAAGATTAGAAAAAATCTGGTGCATTTTGCTTACAAAAATCCCTGACTTGTTCAGATGCTGTGCACTGCATTTTTCCCCTTGTCTGACAAGAGGCAGTGCTTTGCTGAAAATGGGTGTGTGTTCTGTGAAAAGGGGACTGTGTGTGCCAAGTTTTTGGTGTATGTGCATATCTTATTTGGTACATCTTGTGGGTTTATATCTAGACTGCTTAAAACAAATGTATCTTGTTATATATTAAAAACAAAAGTTATTTATTGTATTTTTAAATCTATTTACCAACATTTCTTAAAAAGGCAAAAACTCTTTAAAATTAGTTTAATCATGTCAATATTTTGGGATGATGTCAACATAAGAGTCTAAACGGTCTTACCCTAAGGGCTGAATTACCCCTAAAAATTCCCAATGTAAACTGAAGTGCTATCTAGCAATGATATAAGTACAATGGGTGATCCTTCTCGGCAAAATAGCCCCACGGATTCTAGAAGCAAATACTCTGTGGTGCTCAGACATTCAACAAAAACCTTCAGTGCTGATTAGAGAATCCTAATAAGTGAAATCTTATAATTTTAATAATAATAAAAAATAAATACATAAATAATATTAATAATAATAATGATAATACTAATACATATAACAAAACATCTAGAAAAATAATTGTGGTAGCAAGTAACAATAATGATTAGATATTGTTGCTTGTAGTATAAGGCTTATACCATTCTGTAGGCCTTTACACCTTTACATTACTGCAGTAGTTAGAGAGCCTCAAGCAATATGGGACAGTCTTGTGATATATTGGTGAAAACAGTTCACAAACCGTGAATTAAAATTACCAATCATTGTACAAATTGCCTGCAACCAAAGCATCATAGGAGTTTTGTACAATGTTTTATTAAGATTGACTAAAACTCAGGAATTGCACAGCTTTTATAAATCTCTGTCCCCCTAATAATAGCTTGAAGCTTGGGAGAAAAAAAAACACATTAAATTCACTGAATAAGTTAATGGGCCGTGGCAAATCCATTTCAGAGTCACTGTAGGCTATCTTCTTTAGGTTGCTGGAGTCTGAATAAGCATACGGAAGAGAAAAACGCAACCACATAAGTGCAATGGCAATAAATATCCTCTAGCTCAGTAAAGATAATGTTTAACTTATAAAGCTACAGCATGCAAATGAGCTGCAATTTCCCTTGGTTCTGAAATTACCCAATTGTATTTGACTTTTTTCTTAGAATTGAGAAATCAAAGGTTTAATTGTACAGTATATGTAAATATGTACCAGATTTTATTTAAGGATATAGTAGATTAACCTTATCATGAACCAGTTATTCTGATAGGCTGGTATTCCCGATACTGGATCATGTTATGATAATGTCACAGTATTTAGTGATATCATAACTGCCTTGAGATACACCAAAATATTATATATCCTTTGCACTATAAAAATATTACATTTTTTTGCATTTTGCTACATATATATATACAAGACAAATAAACAGACTTACTGATGTATTAAATAAGAATGTCATGAGATGTTATTTCATTCTACCAAGGCAAGAAGAGAAGAGGCTCGCCAAGAGTCAAACATAACTGTAGTGCTCTGAAGACTTCCTTCGAAGAGCTTATTGTCTAAGATTTGGTGCTTGTTCAAACGTATGGCCATTACAGTACTGCCTGGCAACCATTAACCCATATGACAAGTTGCTCTGAACAAATCAGATCTACTGTAGTAGAATTACAAATTACCATAGTATAATCTGAGTCTAGAAAACCTAATAAAAGGAGAGACCATTGCCGAGCATCTAACATTGTTGTTATTCTCAGTATTATACATGTCATATATCCTGTGCCATAAGCTACACATAGATATGTAAAATAATTACTTAAACCACTTAAAGGAGTACTCTGATATAAAAAAAGTGCTCTTGAATACCTTTCATTAGAGGTCCTGCTCGGCAAAATCGGTCCAGCAGTTATCCTGCAATCCTCCCCGGTAATTTTGCTCACTTCCGGGTACTGTAATCATGGCCGTGATGTCTGCAATGACGTTTTCCCAGCATGCTTACTCCTCTTCTTCCGCTCCCAACCCCTCCCTCACTCCTGTTCCCTACCCCACAAATTACAATATGTAACACCCCAAGCTGCCTCCCCTTCTTGCGATCCCCACCCCCTACCACTACGCCATCTCCTCCCACTCTGCCTCCGCCAGTACTCCACTGCAGTATTGGCGTAGGATGCTTTGTGAATATAACAGACAGTTACGGCGGCGTAACTATCTGTTATATTACTGGTTGAACAAAATCACATGTCCGGTCCTTCTATGCTGGCGAGTGCGCATGCGCGCGACTCGCCAGAAGATAGGAGGAAGGTTAAATAGGCGTTTACTCAGCCCAGCAAATGCCAGCTGAGTAAACGTACAGCATTATGAATATGCAATTTGGGGCGTCACATAGGCGCACTGGATGGGGAGGGCTAACTGAGGGGAGGAAAGGAGAAACGATGATGTATCGTTTCAGACATGGCCGCTGACATGCACATACTGTGGAACGAAAGTCATAATGCTGTGAGGGAGGCTGCACTTCCGGATACGCAGAAACACATGGATCCTTACACAGAAGGCAATGGAGGTAATTGGGAGTCTTATATAACTTTGTAAATCCTAGCTAATGGTGTAAAAAAGATTTAGGTTAGAGTACTCCTTTAAGGACTCAGCCCATTTGGGCCTTAAGGAATCAGACAATTTTAATTAAAAATTTTAGTTTTTCCTCCTCACCTTCTAAAAATCATTAACTCTTTTATATTTTCATCCACAAACTAGTATGAGGGCTTGTTTATTGTGCGACCAGTTGTCCTTTGTAATGGCATCACTCATTTTTCCATAAAATGTATGGCACAATCAAAAAACTACTATTTGTGTGGGGAAATTGATTAAAAAAAACATAATTTAGCAAATTTTGGAAAGTTTTGTTTTCACTTTGTGGTAAAATAGACACGTTTTCTTTATTCTGTGGGTCAATACAATTAAAATGATACCCATGATTACATACTTTTCTATTATTATACTGCTTAAAATTAAATTGCAAGCTTTTTAACAAAATTAGTGCGTTTAAAATCCCTCTAATTTGCTGACCTATAACTTTGTCATTTTTCTGCATAAGCGGCGGTATATGGGCTAATTTTTTGTGCCGTGATCTGTATTTATTTTTGATACCACATTTGCATATATAAAACTTTTAATGCATTTTTTTTTATAATTTTGGGGGGAATAAAATGTTATAAAAAAGTAGCAATTTTGGACCTTTTTTTTTACGTTGAAGCCGTTCACCGTATGGGATAATTTACATTATATTTTAATAGTTCGGATAGTTACATAGTTACATAGGATAATTACGGAGATACCAAATATGTTGTTAATAAAAATATTTTTGGGATAAAATGGGGGAGAACTGACAATTTACATTTTTATTGGGGGAGTGGATTTTTCAAATTATTTTAATTTTATTTTTTACTTTTTTAATTTCATATTTACACTTTAATAGTCCCCATAGGAAACTATTTATAGCAATCATTTGATTGCTAATACTGTTCAGTGCTATGCATAGGGCATAGCACTGATCAGTGTTATCCGCTATCTTCTGCTCTGGTCTGCTCGATCTCAGACCAGAGCAGAAGACAATGGGAGATGGACAAAGGCATGTGAGGGGACTTCTGTCCGCCATTACAGATGATCGGATCGCCTTGGCAGCGCTTAAGTGCCGCACTTCTGCATAAGCCGTGATCTGTATTGATCACGGCATCTGAAGGGTTAATGGCAGACGTCCGCATGATCGCGGATGTCGGCCATTACCGGCGGGTCCCTGGCTGCTATCAGCAACCGGGACCTGCCACGCATGACCCGAGCATCGCTCCGATGCTCGCAGTTATGTATAGGATGTAAATGCACGTCCTGGTGCGTTAAATAATACCTCACCAGGGCATATTTTTTATGTCCTGCGTCATGAGGGGTTGATACAATATAATACACATGGCTGGCACATAAAATTTTTGTGGCTGCATTAAAAGGATCCAAACACACAAGTCATGAGCATGTAGCCTGTACAGTGTCCTACATGAAGAGTCTACAGCAACATAGTAGGTAAAGGTACATAAAGGTACAGTAGATCAATAGTGGCAATGCGGTTGTGTAAATGTATTTATTTTTTTTTTTAGAGATATTAACTGAATGCAATATATTGTGTTAGTGTTTTGAAAACATTGTTTAAGCTATCAAACGGGCATAGATAGCACAAACAATAACCACAAACAATGCTCCAAAGCTTCCTACTCTATTGATATATACACAGGGGAGATTTATTATTAGGTGTATATTGTAGATACAGATCTACCCCTTTACACTGCTG
This sequence comes from Hyla sarda, assembly GCF_029499605.1. NCBI lineage: Eukaryota > Metazoa > Chordata > Amphibia > Anura > Hylidae > Hyla > Hyla sarda. Next base: position 116,089,257 of record NC_079192.1, read on the forward strand.
TCTAATTTACACTCTTGCTCAAGATTTACTAAAGATACATTTTGTGCAAATATAGAAATGCCCCCCCCCTCACTCTACCGTGCACTCCTTCTCTACTTCAAACTTCACAAAGCAGCACTTCACAGAGCGATGGCATTTTCCCGCTGTACACTGCTTACATAGCTAGAAGTGCCGGAGCATCATGGGGGCTGCAGTTAAGCAACAGCTGGGGTCTCCATGTTTGGGAACACACTGCCAGAAAGGCTCTGTTCCCATTATGCAAATGCATAATGAGAACAGAATCAGGCCTGGACTGTGTAGCTCAATCTGTCCCTATGCCCTTGGACTACTACTCCCATCATGGGACAGAGTCCCACACTGCGCTGCCCGCCAGCTCCTGTATACACTGTCACATCTCATAATCACATTTCATAATCACCAATCAGAGCTCCTGGCTCCCGGCGACAGGGATTATGAATTATGAGCGGTGTATACAGGAGCCGGCGGGCAGCGCAGTGTAGCCGCATGTGCCACCGGCTTTTACAGTTAATAAATGCAGATCACAGCGGGTCTCTGGAGAATGACCCAGTGCTATCTGCACCTCAGCCCCTGGACTATAATTCCCATCATGGGCTGAGTCTGTCCATGATAGGAGTAGTAGTCTCCTAACTGTCCCAAAATAGTTAATATATTTCTCAGATGCTTTAGAACACTTTGGTACGTGTCCTCTGAGGTGGTGTATATTTGCGCAAGAAAAGTGCATTTGCACATTTTTTTTTGCATAAAAAAAAAATGCAGTTAAGAAATTTGATTCTACAATAGAAAGTGCTCTATGGTCAACTTAACCATAGACATGGCTATGAAGAATTCTATCAGATTTTGTGCAAAAACAATACACAAAAAAACTCTTGTGCAAATTTTTGCGTAAAAAAATTGACAAAAAAAAAGCTCTATTTACAATGATAAATTCCCTAATTGTCTTTTATCTAGAGTATGATACCTCCATTTTCTTTAGATAATACATTAAGTGAACATAATAATTACTGTATTACTAGAGGGTTGGACTGGCCCACCAGAGTACCAGTGGTTCCACAGGTGAGCCCAGTCTTTGAACATGAAAACAACCCATTTGGTGTTGGTATTGAAGCCTATCACTTACCACTAAGATTGTATTAGTATCTTATTTTTTGTTTCCTGTGCATAGGTTATGTCAATATAAAGGGACGGCCCCAGACCTGTACATAGTAATGGTGATGTAAAATGAGGCAACTAAGTCCTCATATACACAAAGCAAAAATAAAAATATACTGTCTGCTAACCTTCTTATACATTGTAAACAAACAAATAAATCAAAACATACTAAAACATAATACAGCTACATAAAAATGATAGAATATTCTACCATAAATGTGAAATGTTAATGGTTACAGAGTTTCAGTACTTGAGAACACAAATTCTGCCACTTACTAAAGGGACATTAATGTCCTAATTTCTCCGGTTTCTCAAGGACTGAAACTCTTTGATTGTAATGAACATTTTGTCCATGACAGAATTAGAAAGCAATTATCTGTGTGCTGGCTGTGTACCGCTCCATCAGCTAGCTTTACGTTCCAACCTTCTGCCCAGTCAATATCTTTTGACATCAGTGTTCAGCACAACATGTTTTCGAGACAATAAGATGCACAGTAAATTCTCTGTTAAAAACAACTGTGTTTTCTACCAAGGTACCACCTCTGAAGTTAAGGTTGGCAGAGTTAACATTGTATCTATAATTTGCTTTGTGTAAATACACGTTGGCTATGTACATCAATGGGAAGCTGTAAATAAGGAAAATGAATAGAGCTTTTAGTGAAACCTTACATAAGAAGTGCCTCACGGACTGATGTAGAATCCTTGATCTTATCATTGCTCACCTACCACTACTTTTATCTCTAATCAGTAGGAATAGGATATTTAGGATAAGTTTTATGGAAAACTAAATATGAAATACAGAGTCCTTCGAGAGTCATTCTAGCAATGTAGCAAAAAGAAAAAAAAATCCATTCACCTAAAATTGTAACTGCAAGAGGTAAAGAACAAAAAATAAAACTACTCCGGTGATCAGCTAATCCACATAATTCTGGTCCTGATCAACTAGGATATACAGTGGTCCCTCAACATAAGAGGGTAATCCGTTCCAAATGGACCATCGTTTGTTGAAACCATCGTATGTTGAGGGATCCGTGCAATGTAAAGTATAGGAAAGTGGTCTACAACCTGCGGACCTCTAGATGTTGCAAAACTACAACACCCAGCATGCCCGGACAGCCAACCACTGGTATTGGAAGTTAAACTCACGTGTCCCCGACGCTCCGGCAAGGCCTCTGCTTCCCTGGCATCCTTGCTCTCCGTTGCCGCCATCACATCCCTCCGCATGCTGCTCCACATGCCGCTCCTATTGGATGACGGGACGGCGTGCGCAACAACGTGATAACGAGGATGGAGAGCGCCGACGATGAAGGGGATCCCGAAGAGGACGCTCCGGAGCCCCAAGGACAGGTAAGTGATCGTCAGCAGACCACACGGGGCACCGTAAACAGCTATCCGGTGACAGCTGAAGCAGTCTGCGCTGCCGGATAGTCGTTTATGCGATGGCCCAGACATACAAAAGCATCGTCTGTTGATGCTGCCTTCAACATGTGATGGCCTCTGAGAGGCCATCGTATGTTGTAATGGTCATATGTCGGGGCCATCGTAGGTCGGGGGATCACTGTATATATTTTCTTTGACAGGGCGAACATGTAATAAATGTTCAAGTGACTCCATTGAGGGTCTCCATTTTAACTAAGAAAGGATCTTTAGCAGGGGCCTTCTGTATGATAGTTTGTGTTTTAATAGGCATAAAAATAGGGGAACTCTTCTGGTGAAAATTTCATGGGCACTTTCTGCACAGTATATGGGAGCTTTTTAAAATTGCTTTCTTGCCACAGTAGGGTACTATAATTTGTAAGGCTGAAAATGTAGACCCATCCATTCTGTTCAGCTGATCCAGAGAAAGGAAATTAATAAAATAAAAACATTAGGCAAAAGCCAATTTTCCTCACCTTTCTGGCTGCAAATCGGAGAACCAGAATAAATGCTTGGATCAGCAATCCTTCTCCAAAATTCCTCAAAAATAACCTGCAATATTATAATACTCCAGTTATGCATCCAATCTCCTTTTTTCCTTTTATTCCCATAGTTTCACTGTTCTTACAGTAAATGAATCCACTTCTATGCTAATGTAGAAATAACTTTTCCTTTATATGTAAAGGAAGCTTCCTTCTCATAGGTACAGTCATAGGTATAAATAGTTGGGAGAATTCTCTATATTACTCCTTAATATATTTATGTAAAGTTACTAAGTCGACCCTCAGAGTTTATTTAAATTTTTATTAAATAATTAAAAAGAACCACTACTAATACTTCTACTCTAAGAATAAATTGTTTCAGTGGCTGAATGTTTAGATGGTTTGATGGAAGAATTAAAGGGGTTGCCCATCTTTGAACAAATTAACTAAAATTAAAGGAAATCTGTCATTAGTGTCACCTGCACTTACCTGTTGGTGACACTGATGACAATGGTACTTATCTTGTCCTGTTCTGTGCTGTCGTTCTTTGGCAATCCTATTTGGTATCTTCAGCTCCGGGCCACACTTGGAGCATGGGCGGAGCTTAGTTATGTCACCGCTGCTGTTTGCTAGCAGCGGGACCCAGCAGAGTGCAGCAGTGTGATGTCACTAAGCTCCGCCCATGCTCCAAGTTGGGCCCGGAGCTGAAGATACCAAAGAGGATTGCCAGAGAATGACAGCATGAAACAGGACAAGGTAAGAACCATTGCCATCTGTGTCACCTGCCCTACCTGTCTGTACCAACAGGTTAGTGCAGGTGACACTGATGACAGGTTTCCTTTTAATGCCTCAAATGCATTAAAATAACAAACTGATACTGACCTCCACCTCTGCTCTCACACCAATCCCCTGATCTGACTCTGACTGGTATTACTTTAGTCACGCTCTATACTCTTGGCATCACTACTCAGTGACAGGAGTCATATTGTCAGAAGAACAGAGAGCAGAGGCAGAGTTGTTATTTTAATGCATTTCGGGCCTTTAAAGGGGTATTCCAGGCAATTACTGGCTCCGTAAAGTTAAGCAGATTTGTATATTACTTCTATTAAAAAATCTTAATCCTTCCAATAGTTATTAGCTTCTGAAGTTTTCTGTCTAACTGCTCAATGATGATGTCACATCCCGGGAGCTGTGCATGATGGGAGAATATTCCCATAGGAACTGCACAGCTCCCGGGACGTGAGTCATCAGAAAGCAGTTAGACAATAAAAAAGCTAATAACTATTGCAAGGATTAAGGATTAAGTAATTTACAAATCTGTTTAACTTTCCGGAGCCAGTTGATATATATATAAAAAAAAAAAAGTTTTGGCCTGGAATACCCCTTTAATTTTTTTTTTCTTTTTTTATAGATGGATAACCCCTGAATGATCCAGTTTAACCAGATTTCTCAAACACTAAAATGTAGATCTACATAATTTCCTTTTGGATGTCCCAGTACATAATCTAAAGCTGATAATAATTGTACTCATTGTTTGCATATGGGAGCATGCACTGGTCAAAGGAAAGGGAAGACTGCAAACAGCAGCTCATCCTGGGAAAATAGGGAGCAGATATGAATAGTGATATATTTAAAACAAGGTGTCCTAGCTCAGGCAGCTTGTCTGTATATAGAGCAGGTCAAGTCAGCACACAACTTGATGAATAAAAATCAGAAGGCTGACACTTCAGGAACTAAACATACGGCTCTTGATAAATCCATTGTAATTGAGGATCCAGGACTATACCCAACCCATAATCATAGATTATATGTCTAATAATTACTGCTAATTAAGGGGCAGAAATAACAGAATAAAAAACTATTAATTAGATAACAGTGGGGAATGTATGAGAAAGCAAAATACTGAGCATGGGAAAGAATTATATAAAAGAAAGTGGAAAGGATTAATGGAGATAAAACTGATGCAACCATTGGCTAAAGAATAAATGCTCATTATTTATATTATATTATTTATATTGCAAAATGCTCCTGTTATTATTTATAAGAACAAGTCAAAGAGGTGCAATGAGTAAACAAGACTATTAAGCAGTAGAAATATATTTTGTATAGATACCTATATAAAATAAAGCAGGATGAGATATAGGGGGACACTTACTATCTGCTGTGTTTTGGTGTGCTGCATGTTGGTAAAGCTCTGCCAATTTTTCAGTCTCTTAGTAAATCCATAGGCTTAGTGGCTGCAATTGCATCCAGTAAAGAAATATACATTACCCATTGAGGTGGTGAATATTTCTGCAACTTTAGGTGTAGCAGGTCGCCCCTAAAGTTGCATGTAAGAAGGGCGATTCCCCTCCATTGAAGGCTAAGCCCTCTTTCACCTTCCTTTATTCCCCCTTGACACCAGCAGCGTAAGTCCTCTAAGGTAGTGCATTTTGTGAGGAAATTACAATTTTTGAGCAAACGTTGCAATTTCTGAACAAAAATGTGGTGCTGGTGAAGCTTTATTAATGCACCCCATTGTGGCTTCATGGCGGGTTCACATGAAGAATTTTTACCTAAAACCTAAAGTAGGTCCAACATACAAAAAGGTGCAAATGTTTCCTCTCCTGGCTGTGAATAAAAACAAAGACAATAAAGCTACATGTGAACCTAGCCTATTTATTAGAGCATCTGGACATCATAAAGAGGTTGGTCAAATGTAGCTAAAATAAAATCAGCCACATAGCAGAAAGGAAGATGAGAAAGGATCACATGACCTCAGGGTACCCCTGAGGGGTTATGTCACAACTACTATAAAAGCTTATACACATAGCTTTAGCAGCCATTTGAGAGATAGCAGGTATTAGCTGAAGACCTCTGTGAATAGGACCGCACAAACTGAATATTTGACACTAGTTTGATCAGAACAAAATAGTTTTGTATTTTTGAAAAGTTACTCTATGAGGCAAAACTGAGACAAAAACTAAATGTATGCATGTTATCCCACATTTTTCAACAACTCAAAGCCAAATATGGTTTGCCTTTGTTAGACAATTCCCTCGACATGGACTCCTTGAGTACAATGTACATTAAAAAAAAATATATTATCTTTCTCAATTATTAACCCCTTAAGGACCAAGGACGTACAGGTACGCCCTGACGTCCAGGTACTGAAGGACCAAGGGCATACCTGTGCCCGGTGACCGGCGGGGACCGGACTGGGATGCCTGCTGAAATCATTCAGCAGGCACCCCATGCAAACCACTGGAAGGCTTCTGAGACCAATTCAGACCTGCGATTTTCAGCGATTCCAGGTCAATCGGGTCTGCGGTGACCCAGAAAAAAAGGGTGAATGGGGCTGTCTGAGACAGCCCCATTCACCCTTACCCAGCAGGAGTGAGGTGGCACGGGGGCCACCTCACGATCACGTGATTGGTCAGAACCACCAGTCAATCACTACCCTGCTGGGCGGTGATGGGAGAGGCGATCGGGGCAGTGATCGGGGTCTGGGGGGGGGTCTCCTACCTTTGCCTGGCCCAGCAGGGGTCCCCTCAGGAGAAGCAGTGGGCATGAGTGGTGGCAGCAGCAGCGGCAGTCCCGACAGTGCAGGCGGCAGGATACAGCAGAAGAAGGTGAGGCCTGGTAACCTCCTGTTGTTGCTTAGCAACAACTCTCAGCATTCACAGCCAAAGGGCATGCTGAGAGTTGTAGTTTTGCAATAGCTGGGGTTCCATCTGCAACTCCCAGCATGCCCTTTGGTAGTCTGTGCATGCTGAGGGTTGTAGTTATGCAATAATTGGAGGCACATTTTTTCAATGAAAAAGTGTGCCTCCAGCAGTAGCATAACTACAACTCCCAGCATGCATGGACAGCTGAAAGGCATGCTGGAAGTTGTAGCAGTGTACCTCCAGCTGTTGCAAAACTACAACTCTCAGCATGTCCTTTGGCTGTCAATGCATGCTGAGAGTTGTAGTTTTGCAACAGCTGAAGGCACACTGGTTGTGAAACGGAGTATGTGACCTAACTCAGTGTTTTGCAACCAGTGTGTATCCAGCTGTTGCAAAAATACAACTCCCAGCATGCACAGACAGCCAAAGGGCATGCTGGGAGTTGTAGTAGTGTGCCTCTAGCTGTTGCATAGCTGTTCCCAGCATGCCCTTCGCCTGTCAATGCATGCTGAGAGTTGTAGTTTTGCAACAGCTGAAAGCACATTAGTTGTGTATCACTGAGAGTTTGTTACTTAACTCAGTGTTTCACAACCAGTGTGCCTCCAGCTGTTAAAAAACTACAACTCCCAGCATGCACTGACAGACCATACATGCTGGGAGTTTTAGTTTTGCAACAACTGGAGGCACACTGGTTGCAAAACATTGAGTTAAGTAAGAAACTCAATGTTTCACAACCAATGTGCCTCCAGCTGTTGCATAAATACAACTCCCAGCATGTATGGTCTTTCAGTGCATGCTGGGAGTTGTAGTTTTGCAACAGCTGAAGGTTTGCCCACCCTTTTGCAAGTTTTAGATGCAGCAAATTTTCCGCCGCAGCTCAAACTCCCAGTGAGAAACTCACAGTAAACCCCCACTACACTACACTACACCTACGCAAAATAAAAAGTAAAACACTGCATATACACACCCCTACACAGTTACCTTACCCCCCATTAAAAAGAAAAACATTTCTTGTACAGCAGTGTTTCCAAAACGGAGCCTCCAGCTGTTTAAAATCAACAACTCTTAGTATTGCTGGACAGCCACTGACTGTCAAGGCATGCTGGGAGTTTTGCAACAGCTGGAGACACCCTGTTTGGGAAACACTGTCGTAGGGTATTTTGGTGGAGGATGCAAATCCCCAATTTAGGCCTCAAATGCACATGGCGCTCTCTCGCTTTGGAGCTCTGTCGTATTTCAAGGCAACAGTTTAGTGCCACATATGGGGTATTTCGTACTCAGGAGAAATTGCGTTACAAATTTTGGTGGGCTTTTTCTCTTTTTAATCCTATGAAAAGGAAAAGTTGGGGTCTAAACCAGCATGTTAGTGTAAAAAAAATAAAAATAATTACACTAACATGCTGGTGTTGCCCCATACTTTTAATTTTCACAAGCGGTAAATGGAGAAAAAGATCCCTAAAATTTGTAATGAGTACGGAAATACCCCATATGTGGATGCAAAGTGCTCTGCGGGTGCACAACATTGCTCAGAACTGAGAGCGCACCATGTACATTTGAGGTCTAAATTTGTGATTTGCACAGGGGTGGCAGATATTACAGCAGTTCTGACATAAATACCCACATGTGACCCCATTTTGGAAACTACACCCCTCATGGAACGTAACAAGGGGTATAGTGAGCCTTAACACCCCACAGCCCCCCCAAAAAAATTGTAGCCCCATTTCTTCTGAGAATGGAAATACCCCATATGTGGATGTAAAGTGCTCTGTGGGCGAACTGCAATGCTCAGAAGAGAAGGAGCTCCATTGGGCTTTTGGAGAGAGAATATGTCCGAAATTGAAGGCCATGTGTGTTTACAAAGCCAGGACAGTACCCCCCCCCCACATTTTGGAAACTACACCCCTCACGTAATGTAATAAGGGGTACAGTGAGCAATTACACCCCACAGGTGTCTGACAGATTTTTTGAACAGTGGTCTGTGAAAATGAAAAATTAAATTTTTCATTTGCACAGCCCACTGTTCCAAAGATCTGTCAAATGCCTTTGGGGTGTAAATGCTCACTGCACCCCTTATTAAATTCTGAGAGGGGTGTCATTTTAAAAATGGGGTCACATGGGGGGTCCACTGTTCTGGCACCATGGGGGCTTTGTAAAGGCAAACAAAATTCTCTCTTCAAAAGCGTAATGGTGCTCCTTCTCTTCTGAGCATTGTTGTTCGCCAGCAATGCACTATACATCCACACATGGGGTATTTCCTTACTTTTGGTTACAAATTTTGGGACGCTTTTTCTCCTATTACCCCTTGTATTTTAGTGAAAAAACTGAATTTTTCATTTTCATGGCCAACTTTAGTAGAAATTTGTCAAACACCTGTGGGATGTAAAGGCTCACTGTACCCCTTGTTACGTGCCATGTTTTTTAATTTTTTTTGCTGTTCTGGCACCATGTGACATGCCCCCCAAAAAGCATTTTTGCAAAATTTGCTTTCAAAAAGCTCAATGGCGCTCCTTCTCTTCTGAGCATTGTGGTTCACCCGCAGAGCACTTTATATCCACACATGGGGTATTTCCATACTCAGAAGAAATGGGGTCACAAGTTTGGGGGGCATTTTCTCCTATCATGCTAAATTTGGGGAAAAAACTGCATTTTAGTGAAAAAAAAATTATTGACACATTCAAATTTAACAAAAAGTCATCAAACACCTGTGGGTTGTTAAGGCTCACTGTACCCCTTGTTACATTCCTTGAGGGGTGTAGTTCCAAAAAAGTATGCCATGTTTTTTTTTTTCTGTTCTGGCACCATAGGGGCTTCCTAAATGAGACATGCCCCCCAAAAACCAATTCAGCAAAATTTGCTTTCCAAAAGCCAAATGTGATTCTTTCTATTCTGAGCATTGTAGTGCGCCCATAGTGCACTTGATGTCCACACATAGGGTATTTCTATACTCAGAGGAGATGGCGGTTACAAATTTTGTCGGCATTTTCTCCTATTACCCCTTGTAAAAATGTAAAATTTGGGGGAAAACCAGCATTTTAGTGAAAAAAAAAAATCATTTACACCTCCGACTTTAACGAAAATTTGTCAAACACCTGTGGGGTGTTAAAGCTCACTGTACCCCTTTTTACATTCCTTGAGGGGCGTAGTTTCCAAAATAGTATGTCATGTTTTTTTTTTCTGTTCTGGCACCATAGGGGCTTCCTAAATGCGACATGCCCCCCAAAAACCATTTCAGAAGAACTCACTCTCCAAAATTCCATTGCCACTCCTTCCCTACTGAGCCCTCTACTGCACCCGCAGAAAACTTTACATACACATGTGAGGTATTTCCTTATTCGAGAGAAATTATTTCCTTTTACCCCTTGTAAAAATTCCAAAAGTGGGTCTACAAGAAAATGCAAGTGTAAAACATGAAGATTTTGAATTTTCTCCTTCACCTTGCTGCTATTCCTGTGAAACACCTAAAGGGTAAACACAATTTCTGAATGTCATTTTGAATACTTTGAGGGGTGCAATTTTTATAGTGGGGTCATTTATAGGGTATTTCTAATATAAAGGCCCTTCAAATCCACTTCAAAACTGAACTGGTCCCTGAAAAAATTTGATTTGGAAAATGTTGTGGAAAATTGCTGCTGAACTTTGAAGCCCTCTGTTTTCCAAAAGTAAAAACATGTCCACTTTATGATGCCAACATAAAGTACACATACTGTATATTTTCCTTACAAGCAGATAGCTTCAAAGTAAAAAAAAAATGCTAAATTTTAAAAATTTTCATGGAATTTGGGAATTTTCACCAAGAAATGATGCAAGCATCGATGAAAATGTACTACTTTGTTAAAGTAGAATATGTCACAAAAAAAAACATTCTAGGAATCAAATTCATAAGTAAAAGCATCCCAGAGTTATTAATGCTTAAAGTGACAGTGATCAGATGTGCAAAAAATGCTCGGGTCTTTAAGCTGAAAATGGGCTTCGTCCTTAAGGGGTTAAAAAATTGTTGAGGGATGGCATCATAATATGTTGTGTTTATCTAAAAACTGACAAAGGTTCAACCTAAACAAGTACTTTGGTAGCAAAGCTTCCCTTTCTAAATCAAAGCATTATATATGACTTCATATAACATAAGCACATTGAATGCTTCATGTCAGGCCTCTTGCCAGGCAAGTGATGGAATATATGTATTATGACACAGAAGTCAGACAAAATAAAATGAATTCCGTCAGCGTTTAGATCAATGTTTTAAGACATCTACAAATGCTTCCTCGGGTGGCACCTGCAGCAGATACACATACTGTATGCTCCGACACCCTGGTTGGAAATTACTGACATATGGTAATACTGTATAATGTATGACATGTAGGAAGGTGGCAGAAGTTCTATGCATATGTGAAGTGCACAGTTTCTTTATAGATTGACTACAACAGGAAACATTATAATATGAAAAGAACTGAAAATCGAAAATTCTGTTTTTTCCTTTTACCTCATACTATATATGAATATACATCCCCTTTAGGCTCCTTATTTTTACTTTATGGATCCCAGTGCAAAATCTGTAACATGGTTCCAGAACAGACATATAACATTTGTAACAATACTATAATTGTATAGTGCAAGGAACCCGGTGTGACAGTTTACATTTTAAATACAAATGTAATTGTCTTGAAGGGGTACTCCACCCCTAGACATCTTATCCCCTATCCAAAGGATAGGGGATAAGATGTCAGATTTCGGGGGTCCCGCTTCTGGGGATCCCCGCAATATAGAATGCAGCACCCACCTGCTTCTGCTCCGGAAGCGCTGGAGGGTCTGGGTCCCAACAACCCGAATGGAAGTCTGTGACATCATGACTCCACCCCCGTGTGACGTCACGCCCCGTCCCCTCAATGCAAGTCTATGGGAGGGGGCGTGACGGCTCATGTCTTAGTCCAATCTTAATACCTTCCAGAGAGCACTGTGTTCCAAAAAGAAAAGAATTTCCTCTGTAGTATTCTGCAGCTAATAAGTACTGGAAGGATTAAGATTTTTTATTATAAGTAATTTACAAATCTGTTTAACTTTCTGGCACCAGTTGATTAAAAGAAAAAAAAAGTTTTCCACCGGAATACCCCTTTAATTTTCCTGTATGCAGTTATGATTTTTTTTCCAGAAGTACAAAAAATCAATCCTATATAAGTAGGGTACCATTTTAATCTTATGGACCCACAGAATAAAGAGAAAATGTAATGTTTACCGAAAAATGTACTGCGTAGAAAATGGAAGCCCCTAAAATGTCCAAAATTCTATTTTGTCGTACAATGATTGTTTTTTCCATTTCGACATAGATTTTTGGGTAAAATGACTGATGTCATTACAAAGTAGAATTGGTGGCGCAAAAAATAAGCCATCATATGTTTTTTTAGGTGCAAAATTGAAAGGATTATGATTTTTAAAAGCTAAGGAGGAAAAAAAAAATGAAAATGCAAAAACAGAAAAACGCTTGGTTCTTAAGGGGCTAAGCCAATTTCGGTTAATTTAACAGGAAAAAAAAAAAGCTGGACAACCTCTTTGAAGCTTTAGACTGTTTCAGGTACCAAAGATACTTCTGTTTTTATAGAAACAACTCAGTATGTTATGGAAACGTTACAGTTCGGTTCCAGTCACCAGACACTTCAGTCTTGTAGTGCAACTGATTTACTTAGCTAATAATTTACGACATAGATTGATGGGGTGGTAGCTGAACATATGAAGTGCTGACAGCGATACAGTAAACGCAGCGATAAGAAAATAAGAGATGAAAACTACTCGAATGAACAGTTTTTAGAATTCCATCCGAAAATGACAGCTTAGCGCTGTTATAATCACACAGTTCAACTTTCCCGTGTCCTCCTTGGGTAATAAACATAAAATATCCACTCTTCTTTAAAATGCAGCAATCATCTGATATTGTTAGCATCTCATATAAAGAGAGATTAAGAGAAGCTTTTAATGGGATCAAGGTGACTTTACATCCCTCTCTTTTACGTGTTTGCGAGTCTTCCTGCTGAATGAAAACAGCTCAGCTTTGGATTGAGATCTATTCCTGAAAAATACCCAGGGAGTCTGTCTTTGCTATTTCTTGCAACAGAAGTGTAAATCAAAACCGCGCAAATGTTAAATCCATAATTCCAGGAAACTAAAGAGCGATTAATGGGTTCTTCAAAGTATAAAAACTAAAAAACTAAAAGTAAAATGTTAACATTATTATTATCTACTCAAAGTTGACATTTTTATAATTTTGCGGCGTGGGTGGATAATTGTGTATTGTTGACACTAAGGAAATTAACAGAACAATGTCGGGGCTAGAAAGGTGTTGATAATAATGGAGATCGGGAGAACCATCAGAGAGAGAAAAAAAAGACCACTAAACGGAAGGTACATATGCTATATAGCAAAAGGGCTAGTGCTGGCATTCACAGACAAGGGTAAAAAGAGAACAATTTTGGCGGCAACAGTGTCAGATATATATGGCTTCAGTTGCTATGCAGAGAGTGGGAGACTTTGACCTTTGACCTTCATTGATTCCAATGGTCAAGTGTTTCTGTCAGGTCAAAAAAGTTTCTAATTGAAAACCATGGGATCCATGGCAATGACCATAGCCTATCATGATTCTTAAAGTAACTTTCTGGGAAAACGGAAATATAGTTGTTATGTCTAGAGCAGCGTTCCAGAGTGCCTCAAGCTGTTGAAAAACTTCAACTCCCAGCAAGCCCAGACAGCCAACGGCTGTCTGGGCTTAATTGGAGTTGTAGTTTTGCAACAGCTAGACGCATATTGGTTGGGAAACACAAGCTTAAAGCATGGCCTGAGGGGTAAAGCCTGTTACTTTTTTGAGTCATGCCCTACCCCATGTACTAGACCAGTGTTTGCCCACCAGTGTGCCACCAGCTGTTGCAAAACAACTCTCGGCATACTCGAACAGCAAAAGACTACCAGGTCATGTTGGTAGTTCTTGTTGTGCAACAGCTGGAGGCACACTGGTTGGGAAACACTGGTCTAGACATAACACTATTTTGCCAAGAGTTTCCTTTAAACACAAAATTTTATTTATAGTATGGCTTTTGGCGGTTTGCGGCTCGCCGAACATTGCCAGGTTCAAATCCTCTTATTGTGTAGCTCTGTGTAGCCTGTGTACCTGCCTCTTTTTCTCACTCTCTCTTTTACACATAACGGCAGGGCCAGCTCTGCCTATATGCAAAATAGGAAGCCGCCTATAGGGCCCTCTTGATGGGGGGGTGCCGCTCTGCCAGCCACAAGAAAGTTTGACAACCAGCATCCAAGCCACTCGCTCACCCAGCAGCATGAGGAGGGGACCTGTTACTGTGTGTCATCCCAGTAGTAAGATGGGGGCATGTAAAAAGGTGGGCCAATGGGTGGAGTCAAGGTGCGGCAAAATTAGCTATTGCCTAGGGTGACAAAAATCCATGCACCAGTCTGCATAACAGCATTGAAGACATTTTACAGCAGTAAGTAGAAGTATAACTATGAATTCAGTGATAGGCTGAAACAATAAAAGACATACTAGTGGCAGATCTCTGAGTGTCTTTCTATCTCTGTCTGCAGTAGTTCCCTTGTCCAACCTCCCCCTCTAATCACCATTTTTGTGAAATTTCAAAAGAATACATGAAATACATTTAGGGTGATGCCATGTGTTGTTATGAGCCTTGTTAATACTAAATGCCAATGGCTATTTGCAACATGATTATCTCACATCCTAGTTAAGAAAAATCTGTTACAGATCATATGATATTATGTTGTTGAATCCCATGTGCTCATTTGGATAGTGTTGCTGTGTAGCTGTAGGACCTATGAGCTACCATATCATCCATTCTGCTACTGAATAATCTAATCACTTCACTTACACAGTTTTCCCATCTGTCCAATGTGCTGCTGGTTTTGTAACCTACTTACAAACTACTCTATGCCTTCCTATTATACTCATTTTTAATATTAAACAAATACATGTAGTTATCAGTAATACAGGTCTGCTCAATGAACATCCACTAAGGAAAAGAGGCCCTCTCTATCAACGAATATAGTAGAATTATGGCTGAGCACTGGAGCAGACACTTTGATTTAAATGTAATCTGAAAAGACAATGGGAAACTAGTACAAAGGCATTAATATTTCTTAACATTGTACTGAGATCATACACGGCTAAGAGGCTCTTAAGGTTCAAAGTCATTGGAATATGTTGAAGAATTTGACAGTAGCACAAGCCGTTGTTTTGTAACCGTGATGATCAGTAATCATATTAAGTGTGATTTCCCTGTAGTGAAAGCCATTAACGTAGATACGCAAACATTTACATGCAGTTGATAGTTACACTTCTAAGAGGCTCCGTCTTTGGTTAAAATCAGACTGTCAGGGAAAGTGATTACCGGGAACCTGGTAAACTGTGTTTTTATATGTTTTTTATCTTCTTTTTTCAACTTAGCTTTTCCAATTCTTATGTGGAAACAGTCCACAAACTGTTGTTGACAGATCTGCTCATTTTCTGTTTATAAATATAAAAGGGAACCTGTCATCATCTTCCTGCTACCTGAACAACATGTCTTTGGGATGGTCCCCAGTTGCTTCTTCCCACCCCGCTAAATTAGGCTGATAGATATTCTTTCTTTATACTCAGACAGCGAGAAATCTATTAATAAAGGCTGGTGTGGTAGGGGAAGCTGCCAGGGACCACCCTGATGACTTGTTGTTTAGGCCGCATGACAGTGATGACAGTATATATGAAAAGAAGAGCACAAAAACCACACATTCAGATGTCACACATTGGCCTTGATTTAGTATTGTAAACCCGACCTGTTTGTCGGATTGTGCGCCAAAGTTTGTGCAAAAAAATGTAAAAACCCAACCAACTCTCCATTTTACTCAGAAAACCCCAAAAAGGGGTATGGCCACCAGAGAAATGGGGCGTGGGCACCGCAAAGGAGATGTGTCCCCGACAGTTAAAAAAAATCCCAACACATTTACTAAGGTTTCCAAAGAAAATATGGATTTGAGCTGAGGAAAACCTCACGGCTCAGACCAGTGGTAAAAAAAGGAAAATGCAGGGGAAAGTGCAAAACATGGGCAAACATTAGTGAATACCGTGTAAAAAATACCTGTAGGGAATTAAGCCTCACAAAAAAAAACTACACTCCTCTCTTAGTATATCAGGGCCATTCAGTACAAATTTACGACAGGGATGACTAGTCTCCAGGATCAAGCAAACTCCAAACTGATGGAAAAGCATTCCTAATGAAGAATAATGCTCTTTCGGAAGTGTAAATGCTTGCAACTAAAACTGTTTTCTTGATATAGGAGACTGTTGTCTGCAGTTCAAGGCTGTATTGTTGTCAAAGGGGTTTTCATCTGATCGTTCATTAAAACCTTTATGCACCCCCCATAGTAGCCATAAATCTTGCTCAGTACTTGCCAGACACTTCACCTCACTACGATGCCTCGTGCATATGACCTTGGGCATTATGTATTGCAATATGGTACACATTGCAAAACTGTATTCCACATTTGAATATGCATAATTTTGCTGTCCAAATAGGTTACTATTGTATGACATATATTGCATTGCATTCCCCGTTGTATTCCATTGAAATAAATCTTTAAGAGAGGAATTCTGTATATAATAAAACACCTTTACTTAAAGGGATACTCCACCCCTAGACATCTTATCCCCTATCCAAAGGATAGGGGATAAGGTGTCTGATCGCGGGGGTCCTGTGTGACGTCACGCCCCTTCCCCTCAATGCAAGTCTATGGGAGGGGACGTGACACGGCCGTCACGCCCCCTCCCATAGACTTGCATTGAGGGGACAGGGCGTGATGTCACAGGGGGAGGAGTCGTGACATCACAGGCTTCCGTTCCAGTGGTCGGGACCCAGACTCTCCAGCGCTTCCGGAGCAGAAACAGGTGAGTGTCGCATGCTATGTTGCGGGGGTCCCCAGCGATCAGACATCTTAACACCTATCCTTTGGATAGGGGTTAAGATGTCTAGGGGTGGAGTACTCCTTTAAATACAATATCACCTCATTTTTAAGAATAAGGTAGGAATGTGGAAAATATAGCTATGTGGATGAACTTTAATGCTGATGTCATTCATTTTCACATTCAAAAATTTATTTTAGGTTTGTGTTTACAGCTCACACTGTCCTGGGCGCTAAGCCTGAAGACTAAGCCTGCGTTATCGTCATGATGTACTCGTTTTTGAGCGATCATAATGATAATTGGTCAATGTTAACAAAGGAGAAAATCAACAATAAAACTATTGTTCATTACATCACTGGCATAATTGATAAAATATAAGTGCTGCTCATTTCATTGCTGCCTGGCACATGGTTTTTTTCTGGTTTTCAGTGGTCTAAATGAAAAATACAGGGCATACAGTTCAATTTGAAATCTGTGACTTTGACTGAATATAGTGATGGAATACTACTACCATATAGTGACTGAATAATACTGTCATGCAGTAAATATTGCCATTATATCAGTGACTAAATATTTCGACCATAGAGTGACTAAATGTTACCACCATACAGTGACCGAATAATACCATGATAACATAACAGGACAACACCACAATATCATGACCACCAAGCCGTGACTTCATAACCCCATCAAACAATAACTAAATTACATCCCCAGTGACTAAAAAATAACTCCATTGTTGCTAAATAAATGTACTAAAGGTAAAAAAAAAAAAAAAAATTACCCTTCCACTGAAAGTGAATATTACTGTCATACTGTCAATATGTGACTATGACCACTATAATAAGCCTGAATACAGTGATTTGTAGCTAAGTCTGCAGAGTATTACTGAATTACAGACTGGCATAATGAATACATGAATACAATACTTAAAAAATATATATATAATAATAATAATAATGTTAAACACAGCCTTCATTTAAACGGGCACCGTCAGAATCAAAAACTTGTTATATCTTGTACATCTTGTCAAAACATTAACCTTTCTAATATACTTCATAAAAAAAAGTTCTCTCTATTTTATAGAAATCATGGCTTATTAAAAACATAATCCTGTCTGGTTGCAGCATCATCTTTGTTCCAGCTGAAGCACGGGCTGGGACAAAGTCAAGGAAGTAAGGTTGGGACCAGCACTCCTCAGTGCTCACTCCTGTCCTGTCTATCAGACAGAAAACAGTTTGAAAACAGAGTGGAGGTGGTTACAGAGCAGAGGACAGCGATTATATAAGCACAGCAGACTCAGGGAGGAAGTAAATGCATGGTGGGTGAAGGCGGGCTCAGTGCTTCATGTGAATTTACCTTTATGTACAACATTTTTACAGGAATATATCCTTTTTAAAAGTATGAAAAGTTGCTTATACAAAATCAAAAAAGGAAATGCCGATAAAAGGATCAAATTTACTTAAAAAGGATTAGTCAAACTTAGAGTGCTTTTAAACCACGTTTTCAGCTTATGGCTGCAGGGTCTGGCTGGGGGAGGGGAAAACCATGAGCTCCCGTACCCCAACTGGACCGGCGCTGAAATCCAATGACTTTAAAGCGCAACTGTCATGAGGATTGGGGCATATAACATAACCACAGTGTGTGTATGGTGTATAAAATATGTCTGCAGCCTTGCTTTTATCCCTTTTATTGGGGCTTTTATTAGCTCAAAAAACACTTTTAAATGCAGCCACTGACAGTTGGATAGGCGTGGCCAGGGGTTTTCTATGCCCCATGGCTGCCACGCCTATCCCCTGTACACCAGCGGTGGGATCGATACAGGTCCCAGTGCATGCGCCCTTTATCTTTCATATGTAGGCACTGACATTTCTTTACAGAGCGTGAACGCTCACTTCAACTGTATGAAGACTCTGTGTGCCTTCTCCTCTTACTTCTCCCTGTGCGGGAGATGCGCTGGACTATTCTGGATTCATTAGAGGCAGAGAGCGCTCACTCTTTGCCTCCAGTATTGCCCGGGCGCACGGAGGTGTCAGACAGTTAAAGTGAGCGCTCGTTCTGTAAAGAAATGTCAGTCAGTGCTTACATATGAAAGATAAGGGGCGCATGCACTGGGACCTGTGTGTCAATCACACAGCGGTCCCAGCGCTTGTGTACAGGGGATAAGCATGGTGACCGCGGGGCATAGCCCGGGGTACAGGAGCGCATGGTTTTCTCCTCCCCCAGCCGGATCCGGCAGCCATAGACTGAAAATGTGGTGTGAAAGCAACCTAAGATGGTTGTCTCTTTCAGAAACAGCAACACATCTATCTACTGGTAAGTTGGGATATGCAGCTCAGCTCTATTGAAGTAAATGAGGCTGAGCAGCAATACTTCACACAACCAGTGGCCTGGTGTGGACTTTAAAGGGTTTATCCAAGAGAGCAAAACAGATTTCTTTCTACCAAAAACAGCACACTGCTGTCCTCAGGTTATGTGTGGTATTGCAGCTCAGTTCTATTGACTTCAATTGAGTCAAGTTGTAATGCCACGCACTACCCGAGGACAGGTGTGGTGCTGTTTTTGGAATAATTTTGCTCTGTTTTTTCTTTTCCATTTCTGAATAAACACTTCATATTTAGCTTAACATTTCTGCTTCACCAAATTTTGGTAGCTTTTCATATGATAGTACAAACCTACATCACAGACTAACCTATGTTGTCAGTGGGGAAGCCAAAGATGAAACTGCTGAAAGTGACCTGTCAATGGGTTATGTTACCTTACATTATGATATGAATTTTAACGCTAAAAAGAAACTACAGTACAGGACTGCACTAACCAATATTCAGAGCTACAAAGGAAAACAAACATTTTACTATGCACCCGGACAAACATTAAGTAAAAATCTCTTATTTACATATTTTAAACAGAAGTCAAATTTTAACAATCATTTCTGTGTTTTTCTTTTAAAATGAGATTTACTTTGCTTATTCCAACCTGGAGACAGATGGGAGGACAGATGGAGAGATAGACATCCATAAAAAATATATAATCTAATATAGAGTTCATACCTAATGGGCTCAGTTTCCTGGATTCTATTTTGGCCATCATATGGCAAGAAATCAATGACTGGAAGAGAAATCCATTTATACTGAACAAAGACCCAACTCTGCATAATTAATTACAGCAGAACCTGGCACGGCCACTGATGTGCCAACACAACTACGGGGCTGCAGTGATGGCTGCTTGTATAGTCTTCTTATTAGAGGGATCCTATCCGGTATCCTCTTCTCCAGCAGGAAACGGGGCATTATTATTTTTGAAAGAGGGAATCATACTTGGAAACTATAGAACAGAATTCAACCAAATGTTATTCAAAATGCAAAACAGAGTGCCAAGCTTATGTTATTCGCCGTATTTCTCTAAAGGCTAGTTGCCCGTATCATACATCTGATCCGTCTGCTAGTCTGCATGTACAGAACATGAGTGGTTATGAATCCAGCTGGACACTTTATAAGGATATATGGCAATACATCTTAAAAACGTTTATACATATAAAATCATCATGCTCATTATTATTGTTGTTATTATTATTGTTGTTGTTACAGTTGTTGTCATTTTTTCATGTTTCCTTTGTTTTACCACAGTACAATTTTTTTTACAAGTTACATTTTATTTTATTTTTTATGTAATAAGCTCTTGCAAATGGTGTTAGGGCGGACATTTTCAACAGCAAAAGATAGGTAACACCAGTTCTCGCCTGCAGTAGTCCACGTGGTCGGCCCGATGCAAGGGCCCAAAACAGTATGATTAAAAAAAAAATTCTGGACCAGCAGATTCAGCTGCTGTAAAAATTCTTCTTTACTTGCAAACTTAAAACATATGCAGTTCCACACAAACGAGGAGGACAAGGAGAAGGGTTGAAGCATTTTGGCAAAGCCTTAAAGGGGTATTCCAGGAATTTTTTTATTTGACTATGCTATAGGGGCTGTAAAGTTAGTGTAGTTCATAATATAGTGTCTGTACCTGTGTGTGACGGTTTTCTCACAATTCTTCTGTGATTTTCACCACAATATTTATTTTTACCAGCATACAAAATGACTGTTGTCTCAGATTTTTCCCAAGTTGCAATGTGACTCACTAGTCAGCTGATGACAGGGAGCCTGTCTGCTTCAATGGGTGGAGGGATCGCTTGGTGGGAGAGAGATCAATATGCAACTAATGCAACAGCTGTAGACACCCTGATTGAAAACCACAGGTCTTTTGAATGGATGTAGCTAATTTATGTTTCAATGGGTGGGGTCGCAAATGTGTGGGAGGGAGAAAAATGGAATTATGGGATTTTTGGCAAAAAAGAAAACTCAAACAGGAAATACCAGTTAACAAAAAGTTAGCCATAGTGTTATGGTAATCTCACAACATAGCTATTTAGCCCCAAGACAAGCGCAGATCCTTCCTAAACATGTCCATTACTGTCAGGCAGGTACATACTAAAATTACCTCACCTTATGGTGGATAAACCCTTAAATTTTAAACCATACTCTAAAGCAGTGTTACCGTAACTTAGGTCACGTGACCTGTCCTTTTTTTTTATATACATATGGTTCATATATATATATATATATATATATATATATATATATATATATAGTTCATGATTAAGGCATTACAGAGTCAATGCATTTCTATTTCCGTTTGCGTGCAATGGCATCCACTGTCAACAGCAACTGTGTGAAGTCATCATGTCCATATGGACCAAAGACCGAAATGTTTCCAGCACGTTGTAGAAAGTAGGCCATTAAGAATAACGGCAAAATATGGTCAAACCCAGAACTAGCAAGATGTGCCAGGCAAATTTCTTCTGTGTAACTGTATTGTACTGTACATATTTGCATGGAACAGACTGCAATACAACTATACCTTTTAGTAAAATACCTTATAAGGCCATGCTATGTAGCACCTGATGAAATACTAGTGATTACTACAAGGATAATAAAATGCTGGAGAATGTATATTAAGCAGATGACGCTGTATTCACTTTGTTAATGTGTATATTGGTTGCTTAATTTGCATATCTATGGTTATGATGTAATTGCTTTTCCCTGTTGTCATCCATCTTTGATCAGATCTGTTACACATGATGTTTTATGCATATCCAAAGTAAATAGTTAAAGTGCAAGTTCCAAGTTTTAGGTCCACCCAGTTGTCGAGGCAAAGCGAAGTTCTGTGCATGACTCTTCCTCATCAAAAAAGGACTCGTGCACGGAACTTCACTGAGCATGGTATGGTTGCTTCGGCAACTGTGCTGCACTGCCCAGTGTGGCCTGCATCTAACAATGCTGGAGCTGAAGATCATGAGGGCCTGACAACACTGCTGCAAAAGCGCTATGCTACATAGCCCTATACTGGGTAAGGTCATTCTGTCTAGAGATACACATACATGTGCAGGCCCATATTATGTTGCTTCATTGTGTGTAATGTTCTACTGTGCTGGCCCATTCTGTGTAGGGTCATTGGAAAAATCTTCCAAAACCATGTTCATTTGAATGTAAGCAGTTTATCTTGACTTTAAAGGGACAGGAGAATGGAAAAGTAAAAGCATCAAAATGTCTATGAAGAAAGAAATGATTAACACTTGCGAGTATCTATTCCAATGTAAGCAAGCTTAAATCCAGTGATCAAACTTCTGCAGAGTCTCCAAGCAGTCAGAGCAAATCTCTGTCATAACTAACACACATGAGCAGCAAACCTTGGATTAGTATCTGCATAGACAGCCAAGAAACCTAAGCCCCAAATCCTGGATTCCCAATTATGCCGTTGTGCCACATTTATCATGCCTGAGCAATGTTAATAGCAAACAGAGGAAGGCTTTCTTGTCATCAGCCGTGCATTAACCAAATGCATTCAGTCAGCGAAATAAAACTTTGCTTCTCATTTCTTAATATGCCCATGTTCAGGCAAGCTGGTTCATCTACAATGTATGTATAAATATATCATGCATGCAAGGGATATGCCGCTTCTGTAATGAAGTAGTGAGAGCAGCGTTATGAGTTGAATTTCAATAGATTGAAGTTAATGCTTTAGACTGAGACTTTGCCCTTGTGTGACCTAACAATGTATATACTGTATAAGTTTCAGCACACAAAGAATGTTCCATGAAAGGGCACCAGATAAAATAATGGATATTTTCCCCTGATCATTTTAGTAATATCTGTTCAAAAAAGATAGCGAAGAAAACAAACATCCTGATAATACTTCAGCGGAGGAAAGCAGAGGATTGCTATGGGTGAGATGACATGATAAGAATTTAAATGACCTCTTGCTTCACATTGATTCCATGGGCAGAGAACAGAGCATAAAGCATTGGCAGTGCAGCACAGGGACTCCTTTTATTTGACAGTAATCCCTGCCACTATGAAGTAGTCATAGGGGCACTCTATGTTGGTAGTGTAGGGCCTTATAGAAACTACTGAAAGTGACCAGTTATGGGTACACATCACTGGTCACATACACATATCTATCCATACTGTGTAGATTGTACAGTGAGGGCTGCAGTGCCATTGCGGTGAGGTATTGAGATATATCAGTGTCATCGTAATAAAAGTGGCAATGGCTTCATCTGTAGGTGTTGGAAAGTTGGAATAAAGTGTCAAAAGATGCACCAAAAAGCCACTTTGATAAATCTAGTGCATTGTTTGACTGTCTAGAATTAGTATTTGGAAATCTTCCCTACTGCAAAAAGGGTATGTTTGGGAGCATCTGCTGACCTGTCACTAACATTTTCTATCCTTGGCAGGTCTTACATTTCCCATAGGTTGGTCACTTTTTTTCCCAAGATATTGAAAAGAAACTAGTAATGCGTATAAGTAGTAGTTTAAAAGAAACTAGTGATGCGTAGCAGTTTATGGAAGTAACAGAATGGCCAACCAGCCATGATTTAGTGCTACATAGAGCAGACACATCATAACATACATATTCTTCTTTTAGCTAATGTGAATTTAAAATTGCAATGCAAAATAAATAATAAAAATTTTTTTTCTTTACTACACATCAGTTATTAACACTTTGAGTTTTTTTTATTTTTTTGCTTTTTTATGGTTTATTAGCAGAATGAATACATATACACCACAGTTAGGATGTTTACTTGCAGTGCTCCTACGATGGGAATGTATGTAACAAATAAGTGATACTAAAAGGTGGAAGGCAAGTGACCCCAAGGACCAGGGTTCTTGGTCCCGTTTAGCTTCGAACAGTAATGATTTATCCTCAGCACAGCAATATGAAGAAGCAGCTGACATTTAACATCCCGACTTATAGAGCTCAAGGCCAACCATTTGATGTGAAACAGTGTGGCTGAGATTGCAATGTGAAGTTTGCTCCTCTTACTGGCAGGTCTCCTTCTGTCATATAGTCAACATGTTCACTGCGATTGTCATAAGATACCGATCTATCCAGGTCACTAAACCTACACTGTGTCATAGAGCGATAAAACATGATCTGTTAGATAACTGTAGCAAAATGTGTCAGGCCAAGTGAGAAAATGCAGCTTACAGCAATAATAATTCCACTTATCCCACAAGAAAATATTCTGTGTGTGTGGGGGTTGGGGGATACTTGAATTATGATAATCTGCTACAGAATTACAAGAAATCCAGTTTAAATGATTCTTATAAATACATGAAGAAATTAAGCATCTTAGAGATTAAGTGTATTTCCAGCAAAAATGTATTTTCATAGAGATGCAATCAGCATCTCTGCATAAACACTGCATCCATTTACATCTATTAACTCAGGATCTATTAAATAGGACCCCAAAACACCAAAAACTGCAGCCGCTGCATCTAATCCATTTAAAAACTGACTTATTAAAGCTTCTTTTTAGCATAGGAAACTAGGTAAATAGTAGCCGGCCCAACAATCACGTGATCACTATTAAAGGGGTTATCCATCATAAGGTGATTTTAGTACGTACCTGGCAGACAGTAATGGACATGCTTAGGAAGGATCTGTGCTTGTCTTGTTGTGAGATTACCTTAACACTGTGGCCACCTTTTTGTGAACTGGGTATTTCCTGTTTAAGTTTGTTCTCTTAAAATGCACATCCCATAGTTCCATAGTTTGTAAGTGTGAGGTCACTTTCCTCCCTCTCACACATC